>NC_133769.1:99675305-99766763 GCF_003597395.2 Chelonoidis abingdonii
CACCAGCGGTTTTAATTGGCCCCAGGGTATTAGGACTTAATCCCAGCATCCTTTTCAGCCTGTCTCCGTCCACTGCTTACACCAGCGGTTTTAATTGGCCCCAGGGTATTAGGACTTAATCCCAGCATCCTTTTCAGCCTGTCTCCGTCCACTGCTTATGGGACGAGGTGCTCTGTGGGATAGCTGCCCACAATGCACCACTCACAACAGCGCTGCAACTGGTGCAAGTGTGGACACACTGCAGCGCTGGTCGCTGTCAGTGTGGACACACTGCAGCGCTGGCCGTACACAGCTGTACGACCACAGCTGTAACGGCCAGCGCTGCAAAACTGTAAGTGTAGACAAGGCCTTAGGGTAAGAGGACTCAAACATCTCTAAAGCGTTGGGGATGTTTACTGGGGTGTCCTGGCCACATTCCAGTCTGGGTAATTTAAATTCTGCCTACTTGAATTCCTCCGTAGTGCCAGATGGATACAGTATTCTTCACTTCCTGCCTAAACTGTTTTGTAGGAGGAGGGTGGTGGTGGTTGTGCTGTTAAATAGCTGCTGGGTTTCACCCTACAGGTGGGTGTGAGTGATCCTTATGTCCTTACCTAACCATCTCACAGGGTGCTATGAATGCTTAATTGAGTTCCATTTCGACAGCATTCTAAGATCTTATGTGAAAAGCATGGTATAAATGCAGAATGTTCTTATCTTTGCATCCATTCAGCTGAGATTAATCTCCGCCTTTATGTATCTCCCCTTTGGGTTTGACAGGGCTCAGCTTGGAGGTGGCTCTGTATTAACCCTGGTGGAACCACTTCCCAAAAGACACAATGATAGTGGTGACTGGAATCATGTCAGCGCCCAAGCTGGGTTCCACTGCCACCACCCCAGTTGCAGCCCCAAACTTCTCCTGGAAGTCTGATGACGGCAGCCCCACTGCTATGGAGCAGCCGATATTCCTAATGACCACTGCTGCTCAGGCCATCTCAGGTTTCTTTGTGTGGACAGCTTTGCTCATCACCTGCCATCAGGTAAGAATCTCTTAGTATTTGATCCCTGTAACTGTCTGCCCCCCCAAACTGGGTGAATACACATGGTGTGAGGAGTATCTCTGCCAGCTGTGGGGGTTTGTTAGAATCATTCCTCCTGTTGTCACTAGCTCAGCTTATGACTCTTTGAGGAGTCGCTGTGTGAGCTAATCTTGCATCTTGGCCAGGGGACTAGGCTAGCAAATTATTCCCTATCTATAACTCAGTAAAGGTACCTGTGCTCAGTACTGCACAAAACTGTTCCAAGGGAATGTTTGAGAAGGGTTCTTTTGCTTCAGGTGGATCCACGGGTTTGGTAGAAGGGCTATATGAGTTGTGGAGATGTCTACTCTGCATTGCTTAATGATCAGCTCTGTTCCCTGAGAGTATGCTAATATATAGGGATGAAGCAGCAAGAGAAACAGAACTCCACCTCCCTGGAGAAGAGCAGTGTTTGTGTGTGTTTGGGGAAGAGAAACATGCGAGTCTGAGGCTTGGTGCAGATGGCACCATTCTGTAACTAAGAAAGTAGTGGCCAGGTAGCTGCCCATACAATGTCTTGTCTTTCCCTTTGTCTTCAGACTTGTAATAATCAAACTTTGCCTAGCAAGGAGCCCCAGGTCACTGGCAGGTGAGGAAAGGGAGGGCATTATAAAGGATGTGGAGAATCAAACACCTTTCTGCCTGGTTCTCATTAGAGCCACAAGGGGATAGCCATACCAGGTAAGGCCATTAGCCCATTCAGTCTGGTATCTTGCTTTTAGCAGCAGCTAGTACCCGTTGTCTCAGTTACTGGGCTAGCTGCATATCTGTCCCCTTTCTGGTCTCCAGTGCACCCCTTCAGGTCGTAAGCCTCATGCCTTACTTCTCCTGGGGAGGAATTCTATAGCTTCCCTACTCAGGGCTGGCTTTAGGGTGATTCCCCCACTTCCCGGGAATCAGGCCCTGCGCCTAAGAGGGCCCCGCAGCATCCAGAAGAGGGGTCCCACACCCTCTGCCGAAGTGCCGCCGGAAATAGCGGCAACCGATTGAGCTGCTGCTGAATTGCCACCGCTGTCTTCAGCGGTAGCTCAATCGCTGCTGCTCTCTTTGGCAGCATTTCAACGGCAGCTCTTCCAAATCAGGCCCTGCACATCCTAAAGCCAGACCTGTTCCTACTTTTAGGCTAGTTCTCCCTACCATTATTGCCTGGCAAGTCTGGAGTTCTGGCACCTGCAGTTCTTCACTTGGGGAGTCTGTGACCAGTCAGCTTCTTAAAGCAAAGGTACTGTTTATTTTAACAACAAAATTAGAGAACAAGGATTTAAAACACTAACAGTCTACATACATCTCTTACCTGCTGGCCTGCCACCACCCGAGGGCCGTCCAGGCAGGCCTAACTTCTTCAGACCCCTACAGCAGTTTGTCAGGCATCTTAGTCTGTTTCCCCTGAAAAACTCCTCCCCTTTCTTGAGAGAGTGTACCTTTTTAAACCTGCCAGAGTCCTGTCAATCTTCAGTGTTTTGCAGGCCTTTTCCTCTCCTGGTTCAAGCCTGTTTTGTATGGTTATCTTCAAAGCAACTAGTCCTGGCATTGTCTCTTAACACCTCTCAAGTGTTTGCAGAGAAGCAGCTTATCCTGAGCTGCTGTTTTCCTTCCTGCCTGTTTTCCTGACAGCCTCTATTGTGTTAAACCAATATAATCATACAGAAAACACACCAATTACCAGACCACCATATATGGTCTTTATACATTATTACAGACCTGCTCCAAATCCATCACACTTGTTCTTCTAGAAGAATGTGAACACCCACCTCCCCTTCGATAATACAGTTGGCCTGTTGAGTGGTGCTATAAATGGAGGTGGGGGCATGTGGTAAGGGGCTCTACTCACCACTGGATAGTGCTACCTCCTGGCATCTCTGGACATTAGTTCAGTCACACCCTTCCAGCAGTTACCCCCCATCCACTTCTCCTTTGCAAGCTCCTCTCTCACTCCCAGGAGCCACAGCTGGCCTCTTCCTGACTCAGCCCTTCAGTCAGGTCACTATTGTGGTTTCCCCTCCACAGGGGAAATATATTAAGGTTCCTGCTGTCCAGTAGGCTTAGGCAGTCTTCTGCTTCACTGCCTCACAGAACCCCAGCCGACCCTCTACTTCAGGTTCCTGCCCAGGGACCCTCTACCCAGCAACCAAGGTCCATTCCCTGAGCCACTTCCATACCTCTTTGCCCTCCGCACTCCTCTAGGTTTGCCAGTCTCTTCACTTCCTCCTCCCAGGGAGGAGCTGTGGACAACTCATCTCTGCAGCTACTCAGACATCTCCCAGGAAATGAATGCAGCCTACTATCTCTTTTGTCTCCATTTTTCTGTCTTTTTTTTTGTAGGAACCCTGCCTGTTTCTCACAGGTGAGCTTCTCTCTAATTAGCTGCCTCCAGCCTAAAGCTCTCTCCTCCTTTGCTGCCTAATTAGCTGATTGGGCCCATCTGGTCCAACTCAGCTCTTGCAGGGCCAGTGTGGGGCGCACATCCCATCACAGGGCAGGATATGTAGGTGATGAGATTGTGCTGTGATTTATGAGGCTTAATTACCCTCTATTCTTAGCTGGCCATTTTGTAGTTATGTCAGCTGCTAGTTCATTAGATGATCAGCCATTTATTGTTTTAAGTCATCCAGCCAGCAGTGCCTGCCTTGACGACCTTCCGTGCCAGTGAATTCCACTAGCTGAATTCTACTACGGAAAGGAGTAGCAGGAAATGTTTGTTTTGGTTTTTCTCCTTTTCTTTCTGGGGCAACGCCTGGCTACCCTATCTCATCCGGCCACTTCCCGGGAACCCAATAGGTACCCTATCTCATCCAGTATTCTCTGAGTGCCAGCTCAAGTCCAATCCAACATCCTCTTCTCTGATGTAGTCATCATGTGGACTGTAACATGGTGGGAAATCCATGCCCTGAAATGTATCAACCTGTGTTCTGTACTTCAGTGTTGTTGGATTCCAGAGAGCTGAGTAAGAGTTGGAAGATGAAGTGTATTGCAGAGGCAAATAGTCTAGGGAGGTTTGAAAAGAGATTAGTCACTGATGAATAAGAGTAACACCTGTAGTGCCACTAGCTTAGGTAACAATAAGTGCTATCATCCTCCTGCTTCAGGGTGCACATTGATCACCTGCTGAGAGTAGGGAAAAATTCTTCCCCTGGTACAGCTAGGGTTTTCTGCTGTTCTCTACTGCAGCGGTTCTCAAACTTTAACAACCTGAGGAACCCCATTTTAATATAAACATTTTTGTGGACCCCCCCTCCCCACCCAGCCCTTGCCATGCCCCCTTCCCTGAGGCTTCTCCCCTTCTTCAGGGTCCTGCCCCTGCTCACTCCATCCCCCCCTCCTTCCATCACTCACTTGCTCTCTTCTACCATCACTCACTTTCACCATGTTGGGGCAGGGAGTTGGGGTACAGGAGGGGGTGTGGGCTCTAGGAGGCAGTTTGGGTGCAGGAGAGGGTGCGGGGTGCAGGCTCTGGAGGGAGTTTGGGTGGGGAGGTGAGGGTTCTGGGAGAAAGTTTGGGTGCTGGAGGGGGCTCAGGGTGCAGGCTCTGGGCAGGAGTTTAGGTGTGGGCTCTGGTCTGAGAAAGGGGTTTGGGGTGCAGGAGGGGATGAGAGGTGTGAGGCAGCATTTACCTCGGGCGACTCCTGAAAGAGACCAGGACAACTCTCTGGCAGCAGCTCCTAGGTAGGTGAAGGGGCAGAGGGTCTCCATGCACTGCCCTTACCCACAAGCACTGCCCCCGCGGCTCCCATTGGCTGCGGTTCCTGGCCAATGGGAACTGTAGAGTTGGCACTCGGGGCAGGGGCAGTGCGCAGAGAGCCCTTGCCCTGGAGGAATGTGCCGGCAGCTTCCAGGAGTATTGCGGAGCTGGGGGAGGTAGGGAGCCTGCCGTAGCCCTGTTGCACCACTGGACTTTTAGCATGCAGGAGCCACTGGGAGGGAGGGGGAGGAGTGGAGGGAGGGGAAGGAGTTGATCAGTGAGGCCCGTGGACCCCCTGGGGTGCCTTCAGGGACCCCAGTTTGAGAAACACTTCTCTTCAGAATCCAGTGTTGCCATATGACAGACCAATGACACATTTAACCCATTCCTCTCCCTCTGACATTTAGCATTTCCTGCCTGACATGCTCTTGTGGTCATACACACTGTGAAAGGCTCTAGTGACATCCCTGTAACTCTGAGAGGGAAACGTGGAGTCACTTGAACTGTGACACTCAATATCCCTGGGGGTGGGTGGGTATTATGTATTATTTTTTGATCATAGCGCCTAGAAGCCCCAGCCCTGGACCAGGACCCTGCTGTGCCAGGTGATGTGCAAACACAGCACAAAAAAGATGCTCCCTGCCCCAAGGAGCTTACAATCTAAGTATAAGATGTGAAACGGTAATACAAGAAACAATGAGACCATGTTGGTCAGGATGACAGGCTGTGGTCTTAGCATACCAGCTGCCTCTCCATCAAGTATTTTATAGATATCATAGCAGAGGAGAGTTTTGAGGAAGAATTTGAAGGTGGATAACAAGGTAGCTTGGTGAATGTTCACGGGCAGCTTCTGCCAAGTGTGAGGTGCACAAAGGTGCTTGTTTCAGAATTTAACAAGTGGGGGATGGAGGCTGGCGGCATAGGCTGACAGCAGGCGAGAGCTGACCTTTTGAGAGGTGAGATGGGGATGGGAGAGGGATAGGTCATAAAGAGCCTCGAAAGTGAATACAAATAGCTTATGTTTGATATGGTAGAAAAGAGGGAGCCAGTGGAGGGATTCAGGGAGAGGGGTGACGTGGTCCAAGTGACAAGCTAGGAAAACAATCTTTGCAGCAGCATTCTGAATGGATGAACAGGGGAAGATTACATTTGTCAAGGCCAGAGGAAAGGATGTTGCAGTAATTGAGATATGAGATGATGATGAGAACGTGGAGGAGTTTTAGCCATGTGGACAGATAAGAAAGGCTGTATCTGAGATGTTATGCAGAAAGAATCTGCATGATTTAGACCTAGCCTGGATGTGAGGACATTGGTCTGAGTCAAAGATGACGGACACCCAAGTTATGGGCAGCATGGTAGTGGTGTCTGTAGTCGTCCAAAAAGGAGGTAGCAAGGAGGGATTGAGGATGAAGATGAAGAACTCTTTTAGCCCTGTTGAGTTTGAGCTGGCAGTTAGGCATCCATGAGGTGAGATCAAAGAGGAAGCTGAGATTCTAGACTGGACAGAAGGAAATAGGTCTGGAGTAGAGAGGTAGAACTATGAATCCTCTGCATGAAGGTGTTAGTTCAGTTTGAGTTTGCAGGTGAGATTGCTTATAGACAAGGTGTAAAGGGAGAAGATATGGGAACCAAGGACAGAGTCCTGTGGAATCCTCACAGAAAGCTGGAAGGATGAGGAGGAGACACTGAAGGAGCAATTAGAGAGGTAGCAGGAGAACTGCGGGGGGCAAGGAAGGGACACAATTTCAAGAAGAGAGTGGTTGAAGGTGCCTGACAGATCAAGGAGAATGAGAATGCTGTACTGGTTTTGAGCTTTGGCTAGGAAGAGGTCTTTAAAGACTTTGGTGAAATCAGTTTCAGTTGAGTGCAAGAGGTGGGAGCCACGTTGGAAAGGGTGTGATATGGAATGGGAGGAGAGGAATTTGAAGGAGTGTAATTGGATTGTGAGAAGAAAAAATCACACCAGTTGGTTGTGTGTGTTCTGGTTTTTGTTATTTAAATTAAAACTACGTGTAAAAGACTTTGCCTCTGAAGAACATGTTCCCTGCTGGTTCAACCAAACCTGTGTCCACTGACCATCAGGACATGCTGTCAGACCTTTTTCTTTATGCAGGATTTGCCTGGAGTCCTTTAATTGTCCTGGCCATTAAGGAAGGTTGAGTGTATATTTCAAGTTGACAAATTCAGTGTTGCCATACTGGGTGTATATTTTTTGGTAAAGGTGAACTTTGTTAGAAGATGGATATTCTGGGGGAGAATTCTTTTAAGGGTGTGACCTTTTAATTTTGAGGATTAATGAACCCCCTGATTTTTGGAGGGAGTGGGTAGGATTGACATGATAGTTGTCTTAACCCATGTTCCTGGGTGACTAGAGAATTTGCAGTTCTATTGGTTATCAGGCTGCACAAGTTTTATGACTTTATTGCGCTGTAGAGAGTCCAATTTCAGAGCTGTGAATTGTACTGCTCTGGTAGGAGGGCAAGAGGCTGGCATTTTATGGCTTTATGTTAAAGCAGTAGTATGACTCTTGCCAGCAGGCAGTGGGGTTTGGGGCTTATCCATCTACTTAAAACATGAAGGAATTTTCTGGGGTTCTTTCATGGAAACGTCGTGGGGAAGTGTATAAAACTGCTCAAAGGTAAAGAGGGCTCTAACCATGGTGACAGCCTGATGTGCTCAGTCCTATATGGCTGAGGAAAAGAGGAGGCTGCAGGGTTGGAAATCTTAAGTGCCTGAAAGGAGATAGTCCGTCTCAAGACCCTGCTATCTGGGAATTAAATACGAACAAGAGAACGTGAGGCCGCACTTGATAAAAATGAGCAAAAAATAATAAAAATGAATTTAATCCCATCTCATTAGAAACTGGACTGCAGCCCCCAATTCACTTCACACAGGCCACTGCAAGTAGCCATAAGAAAGTTACACTTTTTTTTAATCCCTGCCGTCTTAAGGCCGCGTTAGATCACCTGCTCCAGTGAGGAGTTCTGTGTTCCATTCTCGGTCCCCCATGGCCATCCAGTCCCACCCTTTCCTCTGTTTGATTGTCACTGATCCTGTTCTCCATCTTCCCCCATTCAGATCTACATGCATCTGCGCTGTTACAGCTGCCCCAATGAGCAGCGCTACATTGTCCGGATCCTCTTCATTGTACCCATTTATGCCTTCGACTCATGGCTCAGCCTCCTTTTCTTCACCAATGACCAGTACTATGTTTACTTTGGCACTGTGCGGGACTGCTACGAAGGTAAGGCTGGGATGGCGGAGCATGGGGGCTTTTTGTTACAGGCTGGAGCGCAGGGACTGGGCCTGCATGTGGACAGGAAGTATAGTGGAGGGGGCGTACTTCTGTCCTGCGGCTATGATTTGTACCGATATCGAACTGGAACCATGGTTTGAAGCCTGGCTTAGTGACTGGGGAACAATGTCTTCTGTCCTCCTGGCTGCTGTAGGAGTGGCAGGGTATATCGGGATTCCCCTAGGATCCGTTTTAGAAAGACACAAAGCTTCTGAAGAGATTTTCTCACATGGCAGTCTTGTATTCATTCTTTCAGAGGAGGTGTAAAACTGAAGGTCTGAACGCCCATCAATGTTAAAGATCCCAAAGGTCTCCCAAACACCTGAGCAATTGTATTCTGCCTCTCCTTGCATGGCCCCTAAATCCCCACTACAGTTTCTGTTGGCACTGTTACTCTCTTCCCGTCCTATAACTGTTTGCATCGTTTCCCCAGCACAGAATGGCTGCTGCATTCCAGTACGGTAGCCACTGTGGTTCAGTGATGTGTGTGAAAGAGCTGTAACGTGCTTTGGGCAGAAAGGTATGAGGATCAATATTGGTTATTTATTGCACTTTCCTAAGAATGTGACCCACCCAGCTAGGAAAGGAAAACTCACCCTTGAGGCATATGAGAAAGAAATAGTCAGTCTCTGAAATAAACACTTCTCCTAAAATCTACTCCCTCCCACCTTTCAAAAAAGGAGCCTCCCCCTCTCCCCCCACCAGCATCCTGGGAGAGGCTGTACTCTGTGGCAGAATATCCTGTTGGACCACTATTATTGTGTGTCTGTCTGTCCTGACTAAATTTCACCTTGTTTGTAGGGTTTGTTGTTGGTGAGATCTGTGTTGCAAGAAGAGGCCCCTTGGTGTGTCAACAAGTTAATCTGCTCAAGGGACCAGTGACAATGCACTGAGATGCAATAGCAGATGGCAAACTCTTGAACACAATCCAGAGGCCATTTTTGCTCTCTCCTGCTCTCCCTGTCTTTGTGTGTAAAGGCCTAGCAGGAAGCCTGCTACTCTGAGAAACTCCTCTCCTAGCAACAGCTATTATCCCCTCTGCCTTGCCTAGGGAGTTTGCAAACATCACAACATCTGCTCAAGGGGTGGGCCTGCGTTCTAAAGTTCACCCGCTTGTCCCGCCTGTTGTGCTATGTGGAAGTGCGTCCTCTGCCCCTCTGTATTCTCTGAACAGTTTCAAAACTATGCTCAGGAAAAGCAGGAGACTGGAGAGGGTGGAAGGGATATTTTTCTCGTTTTCAGTGGAGATTTTTACTCTTGGGGAGTAGCTCCACTTGAAAACAATAAAAATAGTAACGAATAAAAAAATCCATCACTAAACTTGGAATCTATGTTGTACCAATCATGGGTGGCTCTCTGTGGTGTGTCTTTTGGCGGGTGTGGTGTACTTTTTTGGTCCTGCTCTTTTATCCTGCCTCTACACACACGAAACCCTGGGGTCTCAGTCTGTGACATAAAAGTTTGTGTTCTTTTGTGGTGATAAGTAATTTTGATGACAAAGATGAATATAGGCTAGGAGGGGAAGCGCTGTTGTTCTAGCACAGCCATCTTTAATAATTAGCACTTGTTTCTTTTGGGAACTGTAGAGGGATAGTGGAGGCAAATGTCCCCATTCTTCTCCCTCTGATTTCACCTCCTTCACAACGCTTTTGGATGAGCAGCTGGTGTTGCAGTGACCACTTCAGAGAGTAGTGGAGGGCACCACTGGAGAACAATATGAGAAGCTAAGCTTCTCCTCCCCCAGCAGCTGAGAGTTGCCTTCATAGGCCTAAAGTTAAGGGAGATGCAGGAAGTTTACAGACCAGGTAATTTACCACAGGTTTTTTAAATAAATGTTTTCTATGTTGTCTTTAATTATTTCATCTATACCAGTACACCAAATCACTACAGAAATATAGTCAGTGGGCCTGTTCAATAACCAGGATTACAGGTGGAATACAAGTTTGCCTTATTGTATAAATAGAAGCAGGTAGACCGTGGCCATTTATGCACTGTACTATTGTGTTGTGCTAAAAATGTCTGGAAATGCTTACGTTGTGTCTAATCCTGTTGTTAGATTTTTGTGAGATGTTTCTTCATGGGATCTGTGTCCCTTTTGTGTAAGGGCATAGTTGGGTGATTACAAGGGCCCAGAGGAGGTGAAAGTCCATGAGCTGTCTCTGATCATGCATGTCTTTTTTTCAAGTGGGATAACCTCTTTGATGTCTGGTATCCAGCTCCTTGCTGAGGACAGATTCTTGGCCTTATGCATTTGATTTTTTGTTCTTATCTTGAAATTCCCTGGGTACGGGGTCTCTCCCCTGAGTTTATTATTTCCTCCCGGCATGCTGATATTACTGTAATACAGTCAGGATCTGGGCCCCGTTGTGTTAGGTGCAGTACAAACAGAGTAGGACGGACCCTGCCCCAGGGAGCTCAGAGTCTAATTTAAATCAGGATACAAGAGTGGCTGTAACAGGAAACGGCAATGAGAACAGGTTAACATAAACTAGCCATGTGCATTGCTAAATGCTTGTCATTTATTAATTTATTTATTACATGATCTATGATAAATGAAAGTCCCTACCAGCCATTCATGGGGTGGTGCTGAGGGGGCCATATCCACCCCAACATTTGCCTTAGCCCCCCTGTAGCCACGCTGTATCAGCTGCTGCTCTCTAGTTGCCCAGCTCTGAAGGCAGAGCAGAGAGACTGATGGCTGCTGGCCGGGCATCCAGCTCTAGCAGCAGAGGAGAATGAAGCCGGGGGAGGGGGGCAGGAGTGCCTGAGAGCAGCCCCCAGCCTGTGTCCCCACCCGCCAGGGGTGCCACCCAGGGCAGATGGATTGGCTGGAGCTCCCCACAGCAGCCAAGACTTATAGACTTTAAGGTCAGAAGGGACCATTATGATCATCTAGTCTGACCTCCTGCACATGACCTGCACTGGTCCTGGCTCCAGGGGCACTGCCCCCCACAGTTGCTGCTCCCCAAGTGCCAGAGGGCTCTGTCAGCCCCAGAGCTGGTCCCCCTACCTGGGAGGCTCTTGCCACCTGCAAACAGTCTGCACCGCAGACTGCCCAGCTCTGGCTTCTGGTCTGGCCGAAGGGAGGGAGCCGTAGGGGGGTGGGTGGGAGGAGAAGGGGCGGAGCCACAGAGAGAGACAGAATCTCCTGGCAAGGAAGAGGCTGGCACTGCCCTTGCCATTCGCTTGTCAATATACTGTAGGTGTCAGTGGATGCGAGTCTTGAAGAGGGGAGAGCATTCCTCAGGTAAGGGGTGATCCAGAAGAAAAAGCAAATGCACTGTATGGGGGATGCATCCTGGTGGGTGATGTACTCATCTCCCCAGTTAGTGAAAAATATTACAACTTTCTGTGGAGCATAATAGGCAGGCTGCAGGTTGTAATGATTGCCATAAACTGTGACACAAAGTTTCAGTCACTGGATCACCCCTCCATTTCTTTGGCTCTCCCTGTGAGGAGCCGGGGGGGAGTGCCCACAGTCAGATCACATAGGAGACACTGTTTGCTCATCAGCTGTCCTACGCTAAGCAGGGTAGGGTCTCATTTGTAAGGCTAAGATTTTGTCATAGATATTTTAGTAAAAATCACAGATCGGTCACGTGTAATAAAAAAAAAAAATCAGGGAGCCTGTAACTTGTCCCTGACTTGTACTAAAAAATATCCATGACAAAATGGGAAGCCGCTGGGCAGCTGTGGAGGCTGGCTGGGATCTCTGGGGGCCCCCACCACTTATGGGGGCTCAGAGCTCCAGAGTCCCCCTGCCGCCCATGGTGGCAGGAAGCTGTGGGGATCCCCCCAGCCATCGGGGGCTGAAGTCCATGAAGGGCTTTGGAAGTCACAGATTCCATGATTTTCATGACTTCTGTAACAAAATCGTAGCCTTGGTTTAGAGACCTCAAAGATGAATGGAGGGTGTGGAAAGAAGTGAGATGGATGATTCATTAGGGATGCTTTTCCAGGGGAGTGAGTACTAGGCTAATGCCCCAGAATAGTGCTAGGGAGCGCTGTGAGTCTGGGAAGGGCATCTTACAGAGGAGATGTAAAACAGGCCTTGACCAAAGTAGTGGTGGCTAAAAGTCCCATGGCACTTTTGGGAAGAGTAGGGATATTAGCCTTGGTGACCTGGCTGGGTTTTGATGCAAATTGCCATGTAACTGCTGAAGCAGCAGGAGGAAGAGTGCACCTGTAAAAACAGTCTGGGATTCTCAGAATGAAAGGTGCTGCACAGATTGTCATTGCTGCTGGTTTTGCTTCTCTGCACCCCAGCTGCTTGTCCCCGTTCAGTGGGTGTCATGATTTTGATCTGGTTAATCTGTCTTTGCAGCCTTTGTAATCTACAACTTCCTCAGCCTCTGCTATGAGTATCTCGGGGGGGAGAGCTCCATCATGTCTGAGATCAGAGGGAAATCTATCGAGTGAGTACTCCAAGTCTATTTACATCACTCTCGCCCATCCTTCCCTGGAGGCTTCTGTATCACAGGATTTGTTTTAAACCCTGCCACTGGGAACTGTGTGGTGCAATAAGTGTACCCTGGAACTGAATTGGATGATACCACCTAACTCATGACACACAGGACTCAAATGGATTTACAACCGTCCACTCACACTGGATGAGGCCATTCAGATCATCACGTGTGAACGGAGCCTACGTACATAGAGCTTTCATGTTCACCTGGCTCCTGGCTCCCCTGTTGTTTCTTCTCCCCTCCCCCCAGTATGTGTTTCCTTTCCCTAGCCGATGCTGGTTGTGGCTGCCTGCATTCCTTTCTAGTGCTATGTATGCCATGCTAGCCAACAACTTCCCTACCAAAAATCAGTTTTGGGGGGTAGAGATAGGAGTGCAAGACCACAGCTGTGTTCCTGTCTCCATCTCTGAAGGAGACTAAGGCTGTCGCTATGGTGATGACTAATTAGGCCTGGTGAAAGCAAGAATCTTATATTTTCATTGGGAGGAGATGAGCAGGCAAGGGCTTGCATCTCACTGCTTGCCATATCCTGACTCCTCTTTCTCTGGCTGTCCTGCTGTGTTGCGTTTTCAGGTCCAGTTGCATGTATGGGACTTGCTGCCTGTGGGGGAAGACGTATTCCATCGGATTCCTGAGGTTCTGCAAACAGGTACAAGCTGAAGAAAGCTGATTTGTGTGCAAGGAGCAGGAGAGGAGGCAGTAATGCCTGGCCCATGGAGTTTCTGAGATGAGGGCTCCTTTGGACCAACATCTGTTTAGTGGATTTATGAGATTGAGCTGAGAAAAGCACATAGCTTGGTGGGCGAGAATAAATCTGTTATCATCGTGTTGTAATACTGCTGAAGCAGATGTACCATGTTGCTCTGCCCACCCAAAAACAAGAAAGACGGTTAGCAAGGGAGATGACATGTCTTCTCTACAGGATCTACTCCAAGCCCCAGGAGTCCCTAAGAACTGATGTTTGTTTCATCTTCCCCTCCTGGGATAGTAAGGTCCCAGATCCCCTATGAAAACTTGGTGCCTTCTTGGGTCCCAGACACCCCCAGTAGTTCTGTAAGTGTCTCTTGCATTCCCAGCTTTGCCAGTGTGGTTAGGAGTGGGAGTATGGAGTCTTATCATCGTGACACACCACTTTGCAGGAGGAACTTCTCTAGCTATTGCTCACTCCAGGGGGTGTGCATGATGAAGAGGGTATATCAGGAAGAGAGAGAAATCTAAATGACGACAAATCCATCGTGTGTTCAGTCATGGGGTTCAGGAGGCTGTCACTGCTGGCTGCCACAAGGTAGCAGTAAAGGTAGAGATCTGCTAAGCTGCTAAGAGTGACGTGCAGGATCTCTCTGTAGATAGTGACTGAAACAGGTTTGGTTAGATTGGGGCGTTGCTTTCATTCTCTGAAAAAGAGCCGAATTCCATTTTTAATTATAGTCTTTGGGTCTTGCTATGAATTTAGGCCCATTTGCTGCCCTTACTCCGCACCAGAGCTCCAGCTGAGCTCAATGAAAAGTTTGCATTAAGATCAAGAGTGAAAACAGCCTGATTATCACATTCAGCATTACTCCCTGGGAAGCATAGTGACCTTTAGGACTGTGACTATTTCATCCTTCCTTATCCTCCTTTATTTGTTTCTCTCCCTCTTTCCTGCCTTTATATATTTCTATTCTTCCCTCTGTTTTTTCCTTCCCTAAGGACTCCTAATTCCTTCCTCACCTGGGCTTCACTCCTACCCCATTCTCCATTCCCCCCTATTACAGTTATGAGCAATGAAATAGCTAATGTTGACATTTAAAGTATCGTCAGTTGGCTTTCAGGTAACACCCCAGTGAAATTAATAGGGCATAGGGTAGATCACCCCTCTCAGCGCTGTTGTTTCAGACCATCTGCAGACTTAGGCCGACATCACTACATGAGTAACACTCGGTTCATATGTGGAAGGTTTTCGTCTCGACCAGGAGGACTGGCAACTTTTTGTTTTGTTTAATGAAAGCTGAAATTCTGCGAACTCTGAGTATGTTGTACAGGTTCCACAAATCAATCAAGCGGGCTGAGGCTTTGACAATTCTGTCTTAGATGGATATTTTTTTCTAGGCTCTCTTGCTTCCCTGCATCGTGGTAGCAGTTCTTCCGGATGTGACTGCCCTTTGCAAACTGCTAGCACCACTTTCTAACCTGCCAGGGGAATGTGAGGCACTTCCCTCTCGCTCCATGGAAGTTGGGCTGACAGCAGTTCAGTGGACAATCAGTGACACCAAACCCAGCCTCTGGGACCTTCTTGGGATTCCAGCACTGGGGGGCATGAAAACTTCCAGGGCCACCTGACTGCCCAGTTCATCTCCATGATGACCCACTGAGGGAAACCCAAAAGGAACACCTTGGCCATTCTTGGCCCCACTCTGAGCCTGTCTGGTAGTGGTGTGACTCTGTCGGGTCTTGTCAGCCTTGTTAGTGCTGAAGACCTCTTCAGCACGCAACTGTTCTTCCCCTCCCCTCTCTTGAACTGGGTTGTTCTCAGACAGGCATCTGCTGGATCCATCTGTATTGGCCATGTGTAGCTTGGGCATTCATGGTACATCTACACTGCAATAAAAGACCCGTGGCACAGATGCAGCTGACTCGGGTTCATGGGACTTGGACTGTGGGGCTAAAAACTGCAGTGTAGTCATTTGGGGTGGAGCCCAGGCTCTGAGACCCACCCCCCTTGTGGAGTTTCAGAGCCTGGGCTCCAGCCTGAGCCCAAATGTCTACACTGCAGTTTTTAGTGCCGCAACCTGAGTCCTGTTAGTCTAAGTCAATTGACCTGGCCTCTGAGACTTGGTGCTGTCGATTTTCTGTTGCATTGTAGATCTGCTCAGAGGCCACAGCGGTGGGTGTGGTTTAAAACCCTGGGCAGGCACTTCTCTCCGCAGCAGGGTATTACCCAGAGATTCTTTCCCGACTTGTGCCCAGTGACCTTCATGATGTCTGGGTCATGCGCCCTCAGTGCATTTCCCATATGTCTTATGCTTTCTTCACCAGGAAGTGCCTAAAACAAGTGTGTGGTTTGGATTGCAGAGAAATAGTTAGACAATCCCTGCACTGGAAGGGCAGGAAGCTCAGAGTTGTTGTTTACTTATTAGCTTGACCTTATTCAATTCTCATCTTGGTGACTCACCCACTGGCTTGTGTTGGGTTTTTTATCTCCTTGAAATCTTATGACCACTAGCAAATTGTGTCTTACCAACAGCATCCTTCCCTTTGGTTTTACCTTTCTTCTACCCCGCTCAGCACCTTGTAAAACTCTTACCTCATCTGCTTTAGGGAGACTCCAGTGACAATTTTAAGGTCTTCCCTACCCTCTGACCTTTATGAAGTTCAACTTTTTCTCTCTCCCGGAAGTGAAATGTTTCTTACTGCTGAGGTTTGGGGTGGGAGGGAATCGTGAGGGGGTGGAGGTTCAGAGGCCATGCTCAGTGCTGGGACACTTGATGGAGCAGACAGAACTGTTCTCAAGTCCTAGAGAGCCTCCAGGGCGATTCTCCCTTCCAGACTGAGTCTAAGTTCATGCAAGTGAAAGCAGAACGGCTCTAAGCTAGCTAGGCATTTAGACAGCACTTGTCACTGTGGTATCTAAAACCAGCTTACACGGTTCCATTTGCAGAGATATCCCTTTCTAAGAAGAGTCTGGAGTTGTTTCCTCTTTCCTCCCATGTAAGGTGACCATCTGCATAGCAAGCAGACCGAGAATATGGTGATGAAAAATATGGACCAGAGTCCTTTCTTCCCCTCCCGGCCCATATCCCAGGACACCATTTCAAAACGTTTTGTTCATTATACAGAATTGTATGTGTACCGTGTCCCAGGGTAGGATAATGTGTGTTTATCGCCTGGAAAAGTGCATTTTATCTGATCACATGTTTCTCAGTAGCTCCTCACTGGACTTGGACACAGAACATTAGGCCCCAGTTAAAGACCTTCACTTAAAATACAGGATGGGTGGTGTCCCTACCTCTACTGCAACCCAGCCTCTGAACCGACTCTGTCAGTGAGCAGTCTCTTGCCACCTCCAGCTCAGGAGTGGGCTTCGCCTCTCGTGGTGGAGGAGGGGCAGCCACGTGGACACACACGATCTGAATCTTTCTCATCTTCTACTCCCAGAGAACTGCAGTTAAAGAACAGTGGGACCAGTGTAATTGTTAGGACTGGAACCACACTATGCTTTTGAACTGCTCTGATGGTGACTGATGCATGGTTTTGGTTGCCTCTGGATCAAAGCCTGTTTGTATGTATATGGCACTTGTTCTCTCTCCTTCTCCATCTCATTCCTTTTCCCTCTTTCCTTTAGGCTACCCTGCAGTTCTGTGTGGTGAAGCCCCTTATGGCAATCAGCACAGTCATCCTCCAGGCCTTTGGCAAGTACCGGGACGGTGACTTCGAGTAAGCAAGCTGTTTAGCATCATGGGATTTCTCCAGCAGGCAAGCCTCTCACAGGCCTGACGTTCCATGCATTTGTGAAGGAAAGGATCTGGCTGCCTGGGATCTGAGTCACTGCACAGGGTCCTGGTGGGGAGAGGGCGTGTGTGGAGAAAGGGGGCTCTTGGGCCGTGCATGAGAAGAGGGAGGGCGGTGTGGCGGGGAAAGGAGGCATGTGAGAGCAGAGCTGATGGGTTTCATGTTACCTCGGGGAAGGGGTTGAGTGGGGGTGCCAGAGCAGAAAGGAACACTGTACCCTTGTCTCGAAGAGGTAAGGGATGGAGGATATTTGTGAGCTGCAGAGAGTTTGTGTTTCCTCTCATTTCAGTGTCACCCGCGGCTACCTCTATGTGACGATCATCTACAATATTTCAGTCAGCCTGGCGCTCTACGCCCTCTTCCTCTTCTACTTTGCCACACGCGAGCTGCTCAGCCCCTACAGCCCCGTTCTCAAGTTCTTCATGGTCAAGTCTGTCATCTTCCTGTCCTTCTGGCAAGGTGAGGCACCTCTCCCTAGCCTGCAGATCTCCTTAGAGAGGCTCCGGGGAAGTAAAAGCTGATGGAACAAGTGTTGAGTAGCCACCAAGTCTCTCTCTTGTGATCTTTTAGTACGTGGTTGTTCTTCCCAGGAGAAGCTCTCGCCCCCTTTGTCATCTTTGTTCCTCCCTCACTGTCTTTGACACACACCTCCCTCACAAACCAGCTGCTTGTTTCATGGTGGCCTTGGGCAGCTCCGCCAGTGGCAAGATGCAGCTGGCATGAGTTTATTTGCATACTACAATTGTATTGTTTAAAGTAACAAACCTGAAATCATGGGTCTCTTTTTAAAGATTATCAGCAAATCTTCAGTCACAAGCGCATATATCTTTTTTGCTAAATGACACATCAACTGAAACGTGTCATGTAGCTGCAGAACCCCCAATGGATCAGGGCAAGATACACAGAAATAAGGAGGTACTCCATCAGAACAAACTAATTGTCTGCATAGTCCTTTATATTGCTATGGCATTAGCAATGTTGTCACATGCTACAGAGAGAGTAGAAAACTCACTTGTGCGATTCATTTATACATTGTGATTAGAAAAATGTTCCTATTTAAGTGCTATCTGTGCTCAAATTTGTTGCTATTTAATTTCACACGGTGCTGCTTTTCCCTCCTGTAGCAGTCATTTTGTTAAACGAGTTTGTCTGGACATGTGCACAGACAATTGGCCATGCTCATTCTGTGGGAGTTGTGAAGTCAGCCTTTTTTCCCCCCTCACTTGTGTTTTGAATCTGTTGCCCTGCTCAGGGATGCTGTTGGCTATTCTTGAAAAGTGTGGTGCCATTCCCAAGATCCATTCGGCCAACGTGTCTGTGGGTGAAGGTACTGTGGCCGCCGGCTACCAGGACTTCATCATCTGCGTGGAGATGTTCTTCGCAGCCCTCGCCCTGCGCCATGCCTTCACCTATAAGGTCTATGCAGACAAGCGTCTTGACGCACAAGGTAAAGGAGCCAGCGTCCATGGGAGAGCATGCGTACACTTTGGTGTAGCTGGTTTATTGGGTCCTAGGCTCCCAATCTGGATACTCAGGAAAGCGTTCTCTCTCCAGTTACATTTGCACAGGCACTGCATGCAGGGGCCCTACAGAGCAGAACACAGTTTGATTTTCAATGTTTCCTTTTCAATTCCCCAGTACTCCACCCAGAACAGCTTGCTACAGACTTCAGGCATGTAAGAATTAGTCTTCTGTCAGAGGATGGCATAATGGCCTCTTTCCTGTGTTCCTCTGTGGGGGAACACCACATGTTCAGATTGGGCAGCAGACACAAGGGAGTTGGGGGAGAGGTCTGAGGAAGCTCCTGTTTTCCTCAAACTGAGGGAGATGGAAGTGTGTGCCCTTGGCATGAGGGAGGGGGACCTTCCTGCAGAGGCGTTCTGAGGACAGAGGAGTCAGAGACTCTGCTCTTGGGGAAAAGGAAAAGCATCAGAAGAGGGACTTGGAAGCTGGCCAGTGAAGAGAGGATGTTCTTGTGCCCATCACTGTACCAGTTTGTCATGGTGTTTTTCCCTCCTTCCCTAAATAAAGGAATGTGGCTTCCTTCCCTTTAGAGATGGGATCTGCATCATGTACAGATGGCATGCGAAGGTCATGGCATGACCACTCCATCCTAGCAAGCTTAGAGCCTCTGGAAGGACAGGTCACTCCAACAACAGGGGGTTTTAGGGTGGAAATTAGAGGGGTCCTGCCCACCCTCAGCCATAAAGTCTGCATGTGTTAAATGGATGGTTAAATTGCTACCCAGCACTGCGGGAATGTTTTGGTGGCAGGTCTGAGAATAACTTGCTTGTTCAGCCTGTTATTTCCCATCTTTCTGTCTCTGTCTCTCTCTCTCTCTCTCTCTTTTTCCTTTCTCTCTTTGTCTCTCTTGCTTTGGCTACTGGCTTCTGACGCAGCCGTTCCATCGTATGGGCCATACGGTAGGTGCTGTGTTCTCTGTGTATTCTTCAGTCGCTCTTAAACGAGATACTGCTCGGATTGGTTTCCCACCCCTCTCCACCAATATCCTAACCCTTCCCTATGAAGCACTAGCTGGCAGATTCCTGCTGCCATCCCGTGGGTGGAACTTGCCTTCCTCAATGCAGCTTCTTGAGAGTTCCTGTATTGTAGGTCGCCTGACAGGGCAGTGGCATAACTTCATTTGGTGGGGCTAGCAGGCTGAGAGTCTTATCAGTCGCATTGAAACACTTAATTGTTTTAGGTCTAGCTAAAACCATGGGCTGTGTGAACAACACCACGCACTCTGTACGCAGGTCTAACGGTGGGAGTGGGGCCGTTTATATTGAAGCAATCAGCCTCACCTGTGAGACAGTCCCCCTTTTATCCCCAAAAATAAGCAGCATGCTTTGATGGTTTGGGGAGTTCATCCTTCGGGGCAGGGAGCAAATTCAGAAGCTCATGTGGGTACTGATGCCCCTGGCAGTTCAGAGAGGAATGGGATTCGTAGCATTCCAAGATAGGAGGCAGCCACCTTAACTCTGTACCTCTCTGTCTGGCACCCTGTAATTTCCCCACATCTCTCAGGCCTGACTGACTCCCATATGGAGTTGGCCCAGCTACAGCTTCCCTCATTGCTGCTCTGTGAGATGCACACTTCCCTAGCCCCATGCAGAGGGCCCTTTTCTGTTGCTTTCTCCCTCCCTCCCTTCCTAGCTTCCCATCTCCCTTCTCTTTGTAAACGTTTTCTGCCACCCATCACAGTGGTGAACCCCTCAGTCCTGTCTGCAGCCACTGTCCTTCCTAATGAATGCAAGCCCCGTTTTTCCCCCAAATTCCTAGAACCTTCCTCTTGCTCTTTTGTGTCTTCTCCAAATCCCTTACAGAAATGCTTCTCAATCTGTGCCTTGTGATCACGCCCCCCTGCTAACCAGGGTGAGAATGCAGGGTGGGATTGTCAGCAATTTATGTGCGGCCCATTCCTACTGCATGTCTCCAGTCTGCTGTTTTGAAGTGCAATTGCTCGGCCAGTTGTGACCAATCTCTTCCAACTGCTGGGAGCGTGCCCCTGAAAGCTTGTACCATTTTTACGGCACTTCTTTTGAAGACACTTGAAGGCAGCCTGTGCAAAAGGTGCTAGGGTGTCCGGGGCTGTGGGTCACTGTGTGAACATTCCCTTCTCTGATTTTTAAGTCTTTGTCTTTCTCAATGCGCTCTCCCATCTTGCCCGGCAGGTCGCTGCGCCCCCATGAAGAGCATCTCTAGCAGCCTCAAGGAGACCATGAACCCTCATGACATTGTCCAAGACGCTATCCACAACTTCTCCCCCGCCTACCAGCAGTACACCCAGCAGTCAACGCTGGAGCATGGCCCGCCCTGGCGCAATGGCAGCCACATCATTTCGCGCTCCCATAGCTGCTCGGGTGCCCGGGACAATGAGAAGACCCTCCTGCTGAGCTCCGACGACGAGTTCTAATAGAGGCCCCCTCCCCAGAGTTCCTCCCTGAGGCCACTGGCTGGAACAACCCCAGCGCAGCCTGGAACCTTCCTTTTATTTATTGAATCAGAAGTCATGTCACTTCCTGACTGGTGCTCAGTGCAGAATTGGGCACTTCCAAGTAGCTTTTGTGGGTGTGAGTGTCATGACTCGGGGGTCGGGGCGGGGGAGTTGGCTGGGATTTCATTCTCTCAAACCATTTCCTAAAGCAAAGATCAGCTGGACCAGGTTTTTTCCCCTTCACAAATAACTGTTTAAAAAGCATCAAACACACGTGGTGAAGGGGAAGCGGAGCCCTGGGAAAGAGTGGACGCTGTTTTCATTTTCTTTTTTGTGGAGCGGGGGGAGGGGTGTGAGGTCATATCCTCCCACCATCGGGCAAGTTGTGTGGAACATGATTGGCTGGAATAAGAAGTGGCCAAAAAAGCTTGCGTTCTAGCTGAACAACTAAATTACTTTGTGCTCCATTTTTCCATAGTAGTTGATGAGGACACAATCTTCCCCCTTTGTTCCCCTCTCTACCAGTCCTCAATATTAATTTCTCTGTACCCTTTGGGCAGTGCGATAGACACACACTTGTACGAATTCCTGATGACCATATGAGACCATCAGTCCTATCTGCTTCTCTGTTCTCTGTGGCCACAGTTGAAGGCCTCAGAAGGGAACCCCTCCCATCCCCTAGTGCACCTGATTATGCAATATTGTACTTTTAGAGGTGTGGGTGGAGAGAGAGAGATTTCCTCCTGACCCCCGCTGGTGATCGAGTGAAGTCCTGCAGGGTGGGCTGATTTGAACCATTTTTTCTCTTTGTGGGTGAGGGGTTTTACAATCGCATGGATGGTCAGCTTCCCATCTCTCTCCTGCATTATAGAAGCAGGATTTCTCCTTGGAGTGTCTGGCTGTCCCTACTAGGGAAGTTAATGTATAATCATTTGCAGAATTCTGGCCCTTCATTTCCTCCTCTTGGATTTCTGTGCAGTGGGGACATTTTAACTCTGAACAGTCTCTCTCTTAGATACAGCTCTGGAAGGGAGAGATGGGGTATCTTCCAGTTACATTTCAGAACATGCACCTTCCCATTCTTCTTACAGATAGCCTTCTGTCAATCTTGTCCATTGATCTGCCTTGTGAATTGAAGGCATGTTGCTGCTAGGATGGGATGTTAAATACTCCCTCCTCATCTTCCTCTTTGTTGTTCAGGGCTTGACTGGGCTGGTTGGAGTTGTTTACACATTGCAGCCAGTCTGTCATGCATCTGGGTTGTCCCATGATCCACCCCCAGGGTGGAGCTGCCACTGCACATGCTATAATCCCTGTCGTAACTGATGCAGTAAAGTCTTGATCCAAAGGACACTGAAGTCAATGAGATTCTTTCCATTAACTTCAGTGGGCTGTGAATCTGGCCTTAGAGGCCCAGCAGAGTGAGGATAAAAAAGCCCCCGGAAGAGCCAAAAATCTTGCCAGGCACCAAGAAATGCATCTTATTGGACTTCCCTGCTGCTGTGGTTACATGTGCTACCAAAAAGGAACTGAAACCAGGAGGTTGACATTAAGCTGCTGCTTTCCTCCCAGCTAGGCCTATGTTCATTCCTTCCCCCATCACTAGGACCAGTTCTAAGCTGCTATTATGGCTTAAGGCCCCTTGGCTAGTTGGGGTCAGCAAGCATCCGCTCTGTCACAGTGTGTCTATCCCCTCAGCTGGAGAGGCCTGATGGGAGGAGCTAGGGCTTGACATCTTTTGCATGTGGCTTCCCTTTCTCGTCTGTGCCTTAATTTTCACAAGCAAAGATCCCAGCAGCACCCTCAGAAATTACCTATTCAGAGGCCTGTCTGGTTGGGGGAGGATGGATGGGGGCTGGAGGTGAGCCCGTTTCTCCTTGGGATGTCAGTGCGGGGTGTTTTGCGCTTCACTTTTTGCTATTGAGAATATACTAGAGGAGAGTAGGGTCCGTTCAGTGCAACACTACCTGCTCCCCTACCTCAAAGCTGCCAAAGGGCCTGGGGACAATGGGGGGTGGGAGATGGGAGCAGGACGTCTAAAAGCAAATGGGCTTCTGTAACTACTGGGTTCCCCTCATCCTCTAGTCCCATGCAATATAGTGTGCTGCCTTTTTTTTTTTTTTTTTTTTTGTTTTAAATCAGTCATTGCTAAACTGAAACAAAACACCCACTAATTATCAGGCCTTTCTCCACCTGCAGTCCTACTGTGACGCAGGGCTGAAGTTCACATGGGCCTTCCTTCCACCGACCTTCGTTTCACAACCACCCCTCTTCTCTCTCGTTACTTATTTTATATTAACACTTTTTTTTTGGGTGCACATGTCCCCTCCTCTGTTTCTGCGGGGCTGTCCAATCCCAGTATTTCCAGCTGCCACGTGTCCCCAACCCCCCATCCCCTTTTAATTTATTTGTGGGGAGTCTCTTGATGTCCCTCCCTTGAGTCAAGGGAGATGGCTGAAGTTTGGAGTGGCCTGGGGCAGTGCCCTTGACCCTGAGATGTTCCAGCTTTGGGGATGGGTGGTGTTTTATTTTAAAGCGGATGCTGCATATGCTGTGTGTAGGATCTGGATATTCTTGAAGTTTCCTGTGCTTAGTGGTTTAAAGTATAACCCTTTTGGCACTAGCTGCCTTTGGAAAAACAAAGAAATACGGTAGACACTAGAGTCGCATCACAGCCAGCTGCCATATACCTGTTTTTAGCACCATATGAAACCTCTCTGCAAAGCTTGCTGCTCTCCTTCAGGACGGGCAAGTGCCGGAAGGTGACGATGACTGGCTGGCTAATAAGAAACAAACAATAAAACTCAGTGCTGGAGGTTTAGGCTAATTGGCCCAGTGATCACATGTACCTAGCTAATGGTAGCCCAGAACCCTAGCACCCAGGCCAGTCCCACCAGTAGGCCGTCAATGCTGTCCTCTCCCTCTCCTGCTCTCTCTCTCCCCTTCCCTTTTTTACCATGTAACATACCCATGGAATTTGTTTATTATTTTTCCATATAGAGTAGTTCTTTGTATATAAATGACTGGAAAAAAATGTATGATAAATAAGACAGAGTCACCTAGTTTTGTACTTATCGTGTATAACTGATGTGAGCTCAGCAACAAGCCGCTCTCTATTTTGGTCTTTGTGATGTTATAATACTCTGCAGAAAACAAGCAAATACAATGACAAATAAAAATATATAGATAATATAGATTGTACTTAAACTGCCTCTGCCTCATGGTGTGTGGGGTCCCCCCCATCCCCGCTTCATTCCCTGGCCTGATCTTGTGACCTCTTTTTGATCAAGCCCCTCAGGCCATTTCTACGCTACTGCTTTTGTTGGTATAACTTGTCGCTCTGGGGTTGTGAAAAAAACACACACCAAGCTACATAAGTTACACTGATAGACGCACCGGTGTGGACAGCGCTATGGTGACAGGAGAGCTGCTCCCACTGACATAGCTACCGCCACGCGTGGAGGTAGTCTTATTATGTTGACAGGAGAGCTCTCTCCCACTGGCATAGAGTGGCTACACAAGCGATCTTACAGCAGCGCAGCTGCATTGGTACAGCTGTAAGCTCTCTAATGTAGACATGGCCTCAGTCAATAGTTTGTATTCTGTCAGTCTCCTTTGCAAGACAAAAGCTCTTCACTACTGTCTGTATCATCCATCTCCGCTTCCTCCTGGCAGCACTCGGATGTGAGGCGATGTGTATGTGTCTAAACACAAGCGCTGAAGAGTAGCGGTACCTCAGCAAGCTAAGCACAGGGCTGGATGGCAGAAGACCTGCTTTCTATTCCTGGTTCTGCCACTGAGACTGGTGGTTCCTTGGGCAAATTGTTTGGAACAGAAATGAACCCTAATTTTGGGTGCCCAATGTGAGACAGATGGAATCTGATTTTCAGAGATCCTGAGCACCCACAAGTCCTATTTAAGGCATTGGGGGCTGCAGGAGGTCAGCCCTTCTGAGAATCGTGCTGCTAGGGCCTGGCACCCAAAATTAGTGGACCTGTCAGCATGGATATGTCAAGAACAAATCCTGTTAAACCAACCTAATAGCTTTGACAGAGTAACGAGCCTTGTGGATAGGGAGGAAGTGGTGGATGTGGTATATCTTGATTTTAGTAAGGCTTTTGGTACAGTCTCACATGACCTTCTCATAAACTAAGGGAAATACAACCTAGATGGAGCTACTATAAGGTGGGTGCATAACTGATTGAACAACCATTCCCAGGGAGTAGTTATCTGTGGTTCACAGTCAAGTTGGAAGGGCATATCAAGTGGGGTCCCGCAGGGATCGGTCCTGGGTCCGGTTCTGTTCAGTATCTTCAATTATTTAGATAGTGGCATACAGAGAGTACACTTAAAAAGTTTTGCAGACAATACCAAGCTGGGAGGGGTTGCAAGCGTTTTGGAGGATAGGATTAAAATTCAAATTGATCTGATCTGGACCAACTGGAGAAATGATCTGAAGTAAATAGGTTGAAATTCAATAAGGACAAATGCAGCATACTCCATTTAGGAAGGAACAATCAATTGCACACACACGAAATGGGAAATGACTGCCTAGGAAGGAGTACTAGGAAAGGTATCTGGGGGCCGTAGTGGATCACAAGCTAAATATGAGTGAACAGTGTAACACTATTGCAAAAAAAAGTAAACATTATTCTGGGATGTATTAGCAGGAGTGTTGCAAGCAAGCCACAAGAAGTAATTCTTCTGCTGTACTCCACATTGATTGGGCTTCAATTGGAGTATTGTGTCCAAGGAAAGTCCTGGAGAAGCCCTTTCTCTGGAGAAAGTCCAGAGAAGAGCAAGAAAAATGATTAAAGGAAAACATGACCTGTGAGGAAAGATTGAAAAAATTGGGTTTGTTTAGTCTGGAGAAGAGAAGACTGAGGGGACGTGATAACAGTTTTCAAGTACATAAAAGGTTGTTACAAGGAGGAGGGTGAAAAATTGTTCTCCTTGATTTCTGAGGTTAGGACAAGAAGCAATGGGTTTAACGTGCAGCAAGTGAGGTTTAGGTTGGACATAGGAAAAACTTCCTAACCGTCAGGGTGGTTAAGCACTGAAATAAATTGCCTAGGGAGATTGTGAAATCTCTGTCCTTGGAGATTTTTAAGAGCAGGATGGTCTAGATAATACTTTTAGTCCTGCCATGAGTTCAGGGGACTGGATTAGATGACCTCGCGAGGTTCCTTCCAGTTCTACACTTCTATGTAGAAAAGTAGGCCATAACCTTTCTATGCCTCCATTTTCCTGTTGGTACAATAGTATGATAATGCTAAATGCTTTGAGATTATCTGTTTATGGGAAAAGGGGAATATAATTACAAAGTATTACAGTAGGGTAAATGAGTTTAGTTAAAACACCAAGTGCACTCTGGTTATAGGCTTCTGTTGTATTTTTGCCATGCGCTTCTAGCCAGCATGAAATTGGTGATAAATGTGGTAGTTGTGTTACAGGGACCCCCTCTCTACTTCGTGTGGATGCATCCCCAAAGAAACAAGATCCTACTTATTGGAGGAGGCCCTCTCAACGTCCCCCCCCCCCCCCCCGCAACCAATAGTGAGACTGTGCTAGAGGAGGGATCCTGGTAGGCTGGTGGAGGCTGAGAACATGAATTCTGGCAGGAGTGCATTAGAGGCTGCTGCAGTGGGAAGCAGATGGAGATTGGATATCGAATGCAGAACAGGTCTGTGGATTCAACATTGCCCGGAGGCTGGGAACTTACCTGTGCACATTGTAAAGCTCTGTGGTAATCCCTCTCACCCGGGCTCTGGCAGCAGAAGTCTTCACATGTTTGTCCATGTAGGTTAAAAGAATCCTTGTTTTCCTGTGGTGATGGCAGCTCTGTGGAATGTGGAGCGGGTGGGACCAACTACCAAGCAGTCATTGACCTCTAGGTAACATTCCTGGAATTCCATCTTACACCTGCTTTTCCTGCTGCACTCTGCATTCCTGCCACAGGGGCCTCCTGTTTCCTTGTAGGTTCCCCATCAGGAAGGACCCTCTCCTTCTTCCCCCTCCCCACCCTTTAGTCAATTAGTAAGGTGGTGTGGTCCCTTGGCTCCAAGGCTCCTGTGTAGGCAGCAGAATGGACCCACGGTGTTTCCATCCCTACAGCCCCCATGACTCTATGTACACCAGCCAATGGTCTCAGTATCCAGATCCTTCCACCTCAAAAAGCACTGAAAGTCGTTACGAGCTGATTGTATTTTCCAGAGGCCATCTAGCTGCACTCAGGCTCCAGCCCATTCCAGCTCCAGAATCCTGGCAGCCCTTGGCACTAATTGCCCCCTTCATCAATTAGTGGGTGACCAGATTGTCATCTTGCCCCTAGGGGTGGCTGCTGCAGGGCAGGGCTGAGTAGGGTTACCACCTTTGAAAGGCAAAGAAAAACCCCCAAAAAAGCACCCCCCCTTCACACACACGCAAGGCTGCCACAACCCCAGTCCTCAAGGCAACTCTGCAACAGCCCCACACACCCCACTTCAGCTGCCGTGTAGAGCAATGGTTCTCAACCTATTTATCATTGTGGGCCGCTGGGTCGCAGGTTGAGAACCACAGCGCACCCCTCCCCCCACAGATGGACCCCTGTGTCCAGCGCCTTCCGCCCAGAGACCCTTCCACAGAGTGGGGCCAGGCGTGGAGCCCTAGGCACGGCAGCAGGGACCCAGAGCCTCTGTGCAGGGCTGGGTGGCAGCCTGGGTCTTGACCCTACAGGGCCAGTCAACAGCTCCAATGCTATGGGGCAGCCCTCTGACCCAGTGGGGCTGGCTGGCAACTCCGGACCCCAAACTGTACAAGGCTGGGCAGCAGTCCTGGACCTTGGACCCCACAGGGCTGGCCGGCAGCCCCGGACCCCCGCCACGCTGGGCGGTCAAGCAGCTGGGAACCCGCACCTGCCACATGGCCTAGTGGCCTTTAGCGCGCAGCTGGGCCGCAGCTTTGTGCAAATTGGGCTGCATGGGGGTCGCAGGTTGAGAACTGCTGGTCTAGAGAGATTGATAACATACCAGTCTCCTCACTCTCGCATGACTCAAACACTGTGTCACACACACATGCAGTGTGCTTGCGTGTTGATGGGCAGACAGCTGCTGTAGTTTCACCAGTACTGAACTGTTATGACTTAAACTGCAGAAGTGAGAACACTGCAGCATCTTTAGCCAGACAAAGAAACTTAAAACATTAGCTATCCCAGTGTATTGTGATGATAATGCAAATCTGTAGACCCACATTAAAAAAAAAAAAAAGGCAGATTAAATTATTTTTCTGGAAAATTGCAAATCCATTAAAGAAAAATGGCCAGGCTGGTTAAATACCAGCCAAGTGGTAATCTGAGGGCTGAGACATTTGTCTAGGCACTGTACGCATTTGTGCTGCTGCCTCCCATGTTGGACCTGTCCTATGCATAAAAGTGAAGTCCACCTTGAGGCCTATCACTCTGCCACTGCCACTAGGATCTGTAATCACTAGTATCTACAACCCCAAGTGTTTTTAAAGACTTCAAACCCCCAAATCATGTGACTACACAGAACACAAGTTCTTTTTATTCAACTTCCAGGTTCTGAGCACTTCGGGTGCAGCGGTTCATTTACTGAGCCTTTTCTGGCCAACCAGCAGAGCTAGTAAGTTACTTCTTTAATTAAAATTATATTTTCCACCCAAGCTCTTGACTCCAACAAGTGGGGCTTTGAGAAAAATAGCCAACTGAGAGCACCACAAGAGTTAGCAATACTTATTCAGTTTGATAAGCCCAGAGATCTGTTTTACAACTTAATAAACACACCCTCTCTGTGGAAAAAAACTTGCTTTATTTGTAAAGTTACAAAATACAGAGGAGTTGGGTAGATCACTTACTGTACGTCAGAAAATAAATACCTTTTTTTTTGCTCTATATAAGTATAAGATAAAATGTGATTTGCATATATAAAATATAAAGTACGGCTCTGTACCAACATCCTGGCTGTGCCGAGAGGTGGAATGGCAAAGAGGACGTGAAAATAACTTACATTTGTGCAATAAATAAACCAAAGGTGGGGAAGGGGAAGGGAGAGGCTAACCATGAAACCTCCCACAAAGTACACTGAGGAGGGAGCGGAAAGTTTGGCCGCGCCGCTCTGGAGCTGGCTGCGGCACTATGGTGGGTGGCAGGGCAAGCTGCAGGGACAACCAACCAGATGTGGGGGAAATGAAGGGGTTACTTCTCTAACCTAACAGATGCCTAATGGTGACTGCCCGGTATTACCTTTACTGACCCCTATGCTATCTGTATTTATTTATGGATCCGCCTCCTTCCTGTGCCCAACCTTCTATTTCAATGATACTAGAAAAGGTGCCTGTGACTGGTAGGGAGCGGGGAACTACCCCTGCTCCCTGAGCCACCATCTGGGCTCTCCACCTTCGCGCTTTCCCTCAGCTAGTGGGTTGAGCCAGCCTAGTTCAGGGGAAAGGGCACTGAACTGGGAGTCAGGAGACCTGGCTTGTCAATTCCCAGCTGCACCCCCAACCTGCTGGGCAACCTTGCGTTAGTCACTTCACCTGTGTGCCTCTGCTTCTCCCTCCCTCCCCCCAGAAGGTATGCCCCGCTCTCCCTCTCTTTGTACAGTGCCTAGCACAACAGGGTGCCAGTCTCGGTGGGGATGTCCAGGTGCTACTGTCATGTAACTAGTAATTTTATCTCTACTACAGCTGTGTTTATTTCCTTCCTGCTGGCCTTCTGAAGAGTCCCACCATGCCATGGAGGAAATGTCACCATTGGAAGGAAAGGGTGTGAGCATGTGTGTAAGTAGAGATAAAAGGACACTGCTCTCTTCCCCCCGCTCCCCCTGCTCCCCCCCCCCATAAAATTCCATCTTTAAAGCTAAAGAATCAAACATGAGCGTCCAACCCATTTCAGCTGGTTACTGGCTCCATCTGCCTTTTTAGGCTGTGCTGGTTTTTGTATGAATGGATCCAGCCCAGCAAAAACCAGATTGATACTACAACTTCCTTCTGCGTGGCTTATCTCTGCAGCTCATTTGGCAATTGTGCCAGCTCCC
Organism: Chelonoidis abingdonii; assembly: GCF_003597395.2. Taxonomy (NCBI): domain Eukaryota; kingdom Metazoa; phylum Chordata; order Testudines; family Testudinidae; genus Chelonoidis; species Chelonoidis abingdonii. The sequence continues at coordinate 99,705,261 of NC_133769.1, forward strand.
AGTTACGCAACCAGGGCTGCACCGAAACGTGCTGTGCCTCCTTTGTTCTTTTCAGAGCTTCTAAATTCTGTGGTCACAAAATGTGATTGAAACAGTCTCTCCCCCCTCCAGTATTTCAAACATAGTCCTGCTGCTACTTCTCTATCCAACTGCTTCACTTGCTCTGTTCCTCTTTCTAGTGTCTCTACTCTCCCTCTCTTTCCTTCTCTCTCTCTTCCTCTTCTCTTCTCATCCTGGTCACTCTCTCAAAACCAATTCCCTGCCATGCAGGAGATCTTGGAAATGTAGCCCCATTGCTAAATTTAAATTCACTCCTGCAGCTGAGTCTTTGTATTTCTAGTGTGCTCATCACCTGGATGTCCAGCACAGATCTGCGTTATAATGGCCAGGAGCTGAGTCAGTCCTGACACATGCTACACAGAGCCTGTCATCTCTCCATCACTCACACACTTGTCCTCTCTTTTTCCTCCCCATCTCCATAAAACTGCAACCTCTCTTTTCCCCAGCACTACCCTGGCTCCCCTTAATGCCCAATCCCTGGAAGACAGGCTTAACTAAGCTAGCAAAGCCTCTGCCATTTGCTCTCAATAGCAGTTGTTTCGGGGCCTTCCTGAAAAGGTGTGGCAGCTTGGGGAAGTGAAGACCCCCAAAATGCAACTCACAAGGGGGCAGGGAGGGTTGCAGTTTATCTGCCTCGGGGGAAGCCACAACAGAAAATCTGGAATAGAGGGGCCAGAGTTAGGGAGAGAGGGCAGCAAAGTTTTGGCAGCTCCTGGGTCTTCTCTGGACAGGCATGCCATCCTCTGCTCTGTGCTTGACAAAGCAGAATAGGTCCTTGGCCTGGCTGATTCTCTTCTCCCCGCCACCCCTCTTATCTCACAGATCTTGGCGAAAGTGGAGCTGTACCCCTACCAATATGGGGGGAGGGGCACCGATGGGCAGAAGAATCTAAGAGGAAATTTTTTATAACAGTACACAATTGGTCGGGGAGGGAATATTTCAGCTAGGAGATTCCTGTTGGAACATTTTCACCCAGCTTGACAAGTTGGGGTGGGGGAGTGGATAGAGGGCTGAACCACCACTTGGTTCAAAGTGGAGAGAAATCGAGGGACCACTTGTTTTAAGGTCTTCAAGTCAATTCTGTCTCCTGCAGAGGTTGTGGGAGAAGCCAGGGCAGCCGCTGTCCATTCTGGGTAAAGAGCTGGGCCCAGCCATGGAGGGAGGATGCAGTTTGTGGGGGATTGGGCAGGCACTAGGAGTATGTGGCCTGGTTGGTGCCGGATTTGACGATGGTGATGACGCTGGCGGTGGCCACCTTGGTGGTAGAGCCATGGGCAGCAACTGTACGGGCAAAGCCCTGCAGCGCCTCGTACTTGCCCCGCAGGGCGTCCAGCTCCAGTCGCATGGCAGCATTCTCTCGGGCCAGCTTGTCCACCTCCCGCTCCAGCTCCGTCTTCTGCTTCTGCAACTCCTCCTTCTGGCACACCCGCTTGACCCGGCAGCTGGCTGCGTAGCCACGGTTCTTCAGCGTGCGCCGGCGCTGCTTCAGTCGCGCCACCTCCTCCTTGGAGAGGCCCCGCAGGTGGTGATTCAGTTCCCGCACTGACAGCCCCATCAGTTCCTCGTCCGACAGGTGGGGCGTGTTCTCCCCCAGCTCGCGCTTGATCTGGCCAAGACAGGACAGTGGGTGAGCAAAGGGTGCATTGGAGAGAGGAGGAAGGGGGGGTGGGGGAACAAAAGAGAGTACAAGGTGGGAAGGGGTGCCGGAAAGGGGTGAGCAGGGGGCCATGGTCCCATCACTTTTAAAAGTGGGAGGGCTAAGGGGTGGTGTGAGGGGCGGGGCCATGGTTCAGGTGCCAGTGGCCCCCATACTTTAAGGGCACTTCTGCCACTCCTGAGGGTGGGAGAGAGGAATGGGGAAGGGCAGGATGAGGCAGCAGGGAGACAGGAGGTGATGCTGGCTGTGTTCTTTGGTGTGAACTCACTCGTACCTTCAGGGCCTTGCTCGATAAGCTGTCTGCAGACATTGTCTCCTGCAGTCGTGCTCCCCAGACGAGGATCCTGCAAACAAGCCAGAGGCAACATGTCACTCCCCTCCATCCCTGTTCATTTCACACCTCTGGCTCTGTTAGTGGGGGGAGGGGAGAAGACAGCCTGGCCCTATAAATTTCCCCCCACATCCTTTCTTTGCTCCCCAGCACTTCTTGCCCCAGCCCAATAAGCCTGGAACATAAATCACTTGGTCTCTTCCCCGAGAAGGACACGTTCATGGGGGTGTGAGTGCACCCTCTGTCCTGCTAGAGAGATGGGGGTCAGGGGAGCGTGGAGACCCAGCACTGAATGAATGAGTCATTTCATTTTAAAAGCAAAACATTCCAAAATTCCTTCCCCTCCCTTATTTCCCCCAAATGACCAGCAACAGCCAGAACCCAGGGCTCCCTCTGAGAGCACCCCCCCGTCCCCCAATGCAGGTTATAGACAGGTTCCCTGCTGCCCCACACCATCCCTCCTGAAATAGATGGGCCCAGCCCCTGCCTTCAGCAGGAACTGCAGGAGGGCAAGAACTTTCCTGATTGAGAGGAAACGTGGTGGGAAGGCCGCTAGTATGTGTGTCACTGAAATGTCTGTGCCTGGAAAGGACGGCAAAAGGGAAAGTAAAAGCAACACAGTCAGCAGCAGGACCAGAGATCAGCAGGGAAGACAGGGAAAGGGGTGTTTGGCTGGTAGGGCTGCAGCATGACCCAGGAAACTGCCCAGGGGCTCTGCTCTTCCAGGCCCTCCTCTCACCTGCAGGCACCTGGCCTGCCCTGGCTGGCTCAGTGGGCCCCGCAGAGATTAAATTCCCTCCCTTGATCTCCGGTTGGGAAGCAGAGTTTTGTTGACAGATTACAGAGTGTAGGAGAGGGAGGGCTGGGGGCAACAGGCAAGAGGCAGATGGATGCAGGCAGGTTTTTGGGGGAAGGGAGGGCAGGCATAAGAGAAGAGATCCACTAGGGGAGCTGCGCGTGTTGTTGTGGCACAGGCCCCCACAAAACCGAAGAGCAGGGAGGGGAGCAGCATTCAGCACTGACGCAGCTGGGGCATCTGCACGTGCAGGGGGATGTGCTCCCCTTCCCCCACTCTCTCTAGGGACCACAGATGGGCGTCCAGGGCTAGAGGGGTGGGGAAAGGAGATTTCACTGAAGTCAATGGGAGTTGCCGAGGCCCAGCCCCACTGAAAGATCAAGCACAAGGGGGCTCAAGCCAGGGACCAAAAATCAATGTCTGAGCCTGGCCAGGAGGAGTGGGGCAGAGCAGGTGGCCATTCGAAACTTACAAACTTGTCTGAAATACCCTAGTCCTGTGCCCTAGAGTTAGAGGATTTGAGAGGAGTCCCTGTCACAAGCAGTGCAAAGGGCTCCTTCGGCCTTCCCTGCCCCTCTAAAAGCCATTCAGGGCTCACTTGTTTGTCTGAGCCATCTCTCCACCCAAAGCCCCCCGGGGCTCAGCTGGCAGAGCTGAGCCATGGGTCTTCCCTCGGGATGTGGGACGGACAGGCCAGCAGCAGAGGGAAGGAGTCACTCGCTTTGCTCTGCTGAGACATGCCCAGACATGATATCCAACTGAACCCACAAGCTGGGGCAAGTCAGGCTCACGGAGAACACTCTCCACAAGCGCCCAGCACTGGAGGCGGAAGGGGACTGAGGCACGTCTCTTTTAATCCTGAACCCCAACCAGAGCCCTGGAAGCAAGCAGGATGTCACCTCAGGGGTTCATGTAGATGCCACAGGGGATGGAGGAGGCAGGTCTGAGCTAGGAGTAACTGCCAGAGCAAATCGGGAATGGGGCAGCTCCCTCATGGGCTGACCTGACTGCCCTGTGGCAGGCAGAACCCTCTTCGGGGGACCAGAGTGAGTCTGTGACCCACCCCCCCACAAGAACATAAGAACGGCCGTACTGGGTCAGACCAAAGGTCCATCTAGCCCAGTATCTGTCTACCGCCGGTGGCCAATGCCAGGTGCCCCAGAGGAAGTGAACCTAACAGGCAATGATCAAGTGATCTCTCTCCTGCCATCCATCTTCACACGCCCCCTGTGAGGATACAAATACAGGCGACTCCTGCCAACGCGCTCATGTAGGCCTGCATGCAGAAACACCACCCAGACTTCCACCTGGCTGAGCGGTATCGTTCTCGTTACCTGCCCTAAACTGCCGCAGAGCAGCCACCTTCCATCTTATGGGGGGGCAGAGCGATCACTGTCTAGAAAGCCAATTGGGATAGAAGGCACTAGAAATACGGACACTTTTTTTGTCCCACCTACACGCACATGGGTCTAATACACAACAAGGATGTGCCCAGATGTACCTGCACAACCATGCACAAGTTTGCTACCTGCCCTGCCTGTGAAATGTGAGCAGAGCCATGAAACCAGGGGCTCTGACAAAGCCCATTCAAATACGCACCAAAAGAAACGAAATAGTGTCAGAGCCAGAAGTCACCTCACTTCACGGACACCTCATGCTTTCTGCCCCACTCTCCCATGCTAGGGGCTGACGCAGAACAGGCAGGTGGCAAAGACTCCTCTGCTCTGTGGATGAGTGAATCAAATGTCTGGAGAGTCCCAGAACAGGAGGAGCAGGAGTGAGGGAAGTAGCAGGAGTGTGGGAGGGAGAAAAGCCATCTCACTGTGATTCAGCACAGAGAGCAGCAAGGTCACCAAGGCTATACATGCTTCCTTCTCAGTAATTCTCCCACTGCGGCAGGCTGGCAGGGAGGGGAAGGGTTGCAAGGCTGAAATGTGACCATGATTATCATGGAACAGGAGCCATAGAGCGCTGTGAATTTACCCAGCAAGACATGTTCTCTGTCCCAATGAGCTTCCAGTGTAAGCAAGACAGGACAGGGGTGACAGACTAGGTAAGGGAGAGTGTGAGGGCTAGTGATAAGATAAAGAGGAGGAGGTGTTGGAAGAGGTGGCTTTGAAGGCAGAGAGATGCTGCCTGATGGTTGAGAAGAGGCAGACTGCTCCAACCGCAGGGAGCAGAACAAGGGAAGCTGGAGATACAAGAGCATGAGAAAGAGCCCTAGGGAAGAAAGGGTTGGGAGAAGCATAGGGAGTGAAGGAGAAGGAAATGAGAGTAGAGTTGGAAATGGGGTGGAATATGCAGGGCCCTGGATGTGTGGGTGAGGAGCTGGCATCCGATACAATAAGAGAGAGACTAAAAATGGGGGTCATGGATGGAGTGACATGGTCAGAGCAATGGGAGAGGTGGATGACCTGAACAGTTCAATATTTGATTGGCTGGAGGGGGTGGGGGCTGTTAGAGGCAGAGATGCCAAACTGGGGGAAGGGATAGCTCAGTGGTTTGCGCATTGGCCTGCTAAACCCAATGGTTTAGCAGGCCAATGCGCAAACCACAGGGTTGTGAGTTCAATCCTTGAGGGGGCCATTTAGGGAACTGGGGTAAAAATCTGTCTGGGGATTGGTCCTGCTTTGAGCAGCGTGTTAGACTAGATGACCTCCTGAGGGCTCTTCCAACCTTGATATTCTATGGCTCTAAGAGGTTACGGTAACTAAGACAAAAAAATCAGATCCTCATGTAACCTGAGTTCGTTGCAGCGGAGTACAGAAATACTTGTCCAGACTCAGTCTGCCATTGTCATAGGTGAAAGGACTTTAGTTCAACTTCACAAGAATAGTCACTTGAGACACACATCTTGAGATGCCCACTGTCAGAGACAGGAGACTGGGGAGTTAGAAACTGGGGTAGGACTTCTCTGATCTGGCAAAGATGGAATCAGAGATAGGGAGCAGGCCCCTACCTGTGGTGTCCAGAGTCAGTCTTCTGCTACTTTAAGAAGCGTGGGTGAGATGTTACAGCTAAGACACTTCATGCATAAATGTCAGGAAATTCAATTATCTGGATCCCCCAGTGGCATTAACTCAGCTACATTGTGCCTCACACGCTAACGCAGAACATTAAACACCATGTTTAGCTGATCAGTGTTTTTCAGTCCCTGTTTTTCCCCACATGTTGGAATGGCTATAAACTACCTCCAGTCCTCCCTGCTTTAGGAGTGTGATTTAACACACACAAGGGACAGGGAATTCAGGCCTAGTCCTCCAAAGTACTTAGCTGCCAAACTCCCATGCTTCAATGTTTGTGGTTCCAACAGCAACCCCACTTAGCTGGACGCTGGGAAAAACTTCCATTGACTCCATTGGGAACAGGATTGGGCTCACTGTATTGACTCATGCCCAGCATTGTAGCATGTAGCTCCACTGGACTTAGATTAAGGAAGAAGAAAAAAAAAATGTTCCCTCCCCCAATAGAGGAAGAGAAGTAGCTTCTTCTCTTCCCTTACCACCATTTGGAGGTGGCAGGAGGTTTGTAATTCTGTGATTTGATGGGGGAGAGAAGCAAGTTGGCCTGGCAGCTAAAGGTGCTTCGATACCCAGGGCCGGCTCCAGCTTTTTTGCCACCCCACGCGGCGAAGAAAAAAAAAAAAACCCAACTGAGCTGCCGCCAAAGAGGAAGAGAGGGAGTAAAGGACCCGCCGTCTAATTGCTGCCGAAGACCCAGACTTGCCACCCCAATAACGGACGAAGTGCTGCCCCTTTCTATTGGCTGCTCCAGGCACCTGCTTCCTTCGCTGGTGCCTGGAGCCGACCCTGTCGATACCATTGTGATGGGTGTGCTAGAAGTAGGTAGATAGGCTGGTTGACACTGAGTGGGAGGAGGTAGCAATGGTCACAAGTGTGTGCAGATGCGGTAAAACTATTGCTAGTAGCATCTAATTCTAGCAGTAATTCCTCATTGAGACAGTGCATTAGGCTGTCCCAGTAGGGGAAAACTGGACCTTTTCCTCTCCCTCTGCACCAGGTTTTGAAGGGTGAGCAATAGCTGCACCTAAAGGGAGGCATGTGCCTGGAGAAACCTCCATTCAGTGTTGTGGGAGAGGAAGAACTCCAAAGGGAATCCCTCCGCAACCTAGCTCAGTAGAGGCAGATCCCAGCAATGCTGATTATGTTGGGCGTTAAGCAGCGTCCTAAACACTGGAGGAGGGTGGAGATACCAGTGTATGACCTGTGGGTGGTAGAGGGGGTATGTGAGGTTCAGAAGAGGAACTAATGAGTGTCATGAAGTGGGAGGGTGTGAATTCCTTAACTGCTATTTCCTTGCTTTTTATGGCTTGCATTAGCAGGATTCACAGCCTAACAATCTTACCTCCAAGTATTTGTGTGGGATCTGATATAACAGTTGTCATGTGATAATGAGTCGCTTAATTCTAACATTGAACATGAAGAAAGTATTAACCCTAAGCTACTCTCTCTGTTTTCCTATGGAGTTTCTGCCTCGAACTTTCCCCTGCCCTTCCTGCCTGGCTTCCTGCTATAGATTTAAAGAAACAGTACACACGTCTCCTCACAGGTATCATCTATGCTTAATGTATACTCAGTGGTAGTCATTAAAAATTCAGCATTTGCCCATAAGTCATCACATGTTGACATGTGTGACCGTGTCATTCCCCCCACCCCAGATACCCTTAGAATAAGAAATAAGCCTGGTACTTGTATGGCATCTGTTGGCAAAAGTAACTAGCACCTTTTATCCCAAGAACTCGAAGTGCTCTGTAAAATCATTTCCAAGCTGTGGTGTTTGTTTACACAGGGATCACTTCGTCTGCCACTGAAATGCAGTCACCTCTGGGCTGAAACTCAGCAGCTGCTCAACAGTGCACAGCAATACTACACAATAATTCAGGGCAGAAGGTAAAGGAAGAAGAATATTTATCCAACCGAAACCTCAGAGGGAATTTAGGGGCTAAATTTTGCAACTGTTGCATAGCTAACACTACCACTGAAGTCAATGGGAGCTCAAGATGAGCACAAGATGGGGTCCTCATAGTTTACCCCAGGTGGCATTTGGCTGTGATTGTGTATCTATGAGGTACAAACACATGGGATATCTGGGATGATCCTGAGCCCATAAAACTGGACAGCTGGCAGTGTGTACTGAGCACCCATACAGATTTCCCAGGACAACTACCTAAAAAAACTACCTTAATGCTCCAAAAAGTCTGTTAGTCTATAAGGTGCCATAGGATTCTTTGCTGCTTTTACAGATCCAGACTAACACGGCTACCCCTCTGATACTTACCTTAAAAAAGGGATCACCCTGAGAAAATCTGGACAGATGGCAATCCTAGATTTGGCCAGGATAGACGGGCTAACATCTCTAGTGTTATTAAATGTGCCAGGCGATTCTCAATAGATCAGGGCCTCAGTTGTACCTCTCTTTCATTCACATACACACATGCCCTACACACAGTTAATTTGCGCCATGAGTAACTTCTCTGTTATTGAGAGATTTCCTGCCTTAACAGCTGTCTAAGTTCAGCAATGGGTATGTATAAAACAGACATGAATGCACACTCACAGAGACACTCTGTCCTTTTGAACACTTGATCCTCTCCATTGCTCCTCGCCTCACATGCTTCTCTGAAGATAAACCCCTTATAATATCCAAAACTGATAAAACCATGACTATCACCAGACACACTCTCGCCCGCCTTGATTTCAGCTGACATCAACCCTCCCTTTAGCTGTACACACGCACTCCTAAAATAAACACGCCACAGAGAAGAGCTGTATCATTCAGCCTTTTTATCCTTCTCTGGGTAGGGAGGGCAAAAGGAAAACAAAAAGCCCATACTGGTTAGATACACACATACGCAGCAACATAAACACACCACCCCAAGCTCTCTGAAGTCTGTAAACACCCCTCCTATGGAGGAGTGGGAAAGAGATAAGTAGAATTCTCACTTACTGCGCTGTGTTCTTTGGTTCGAGTCTTTGTTGCTGCTTTCCTCTCTTGGAGAACCTTTTTCTTAATGTTTTTTCTCTGTAACCTGCTTGTTTGACGTTGTTGTCTGGAGAGGAGCTGGGCTCTGGGCTGAGATCTGCTGAGTTGTAATATGAGTTTCCTGGAATTACTCACTCACAGGATTCTTTTCATTCATAAAAACACAGTCATGCGATGACATCATTGTTTCCCCTCCCTCCGTCCCCATCTTAGCAAAGGGCACAGCACAGGCGTTGGAAGCGACAGGAAGCTGCCATCTTGGTGCTGGGCATTAATCTTAAAGGGCCAAGTACGTTTGTTCTTGTATGTGTTAATAACCATTGTGACTCTTGGCGTTAATCATTACTAATGATATGTGTACTTTTATAGGGAGAGATGATTTTGTTGTGGTTGAAGCATAGCTCTGGGAATCAGAAGGTGTAGGTGGTAGTCCTGGCTTCGTCACTTGGGCAATGTTACCTCACCCATCTTGTTTCTCTAATATCCTGGGACCAGCAGGGCTGCAACTGCACTGCATACAACAATGGACGACATGGAATGTTACCATCCGAAATGGCAACTCCACGACATGGAGAAAAAGAAAGCAAAACTTAACAGCATTATTTACCTCACCCATCTTGTCGCACTTGGGTAAACCATTTAGTCTCTCATATTTCCCCTTTGTGAACTGGGGATATTGATCATTCCCCTCCCACCCAGACTTCTTGTAAGGCTAAATTAATTAACCTATGCAAAGTGCATTGATAGCCTTGGGTGGAAAGCATTGTCGCTGTGGGCAGTATTATTACTGTGTTATTAATAATGTCTTGCATCTGAGGACTTCAAAGCACTCATGATTAGGAATGAATTTTAAACAGCTTCTTTTACAATGTTGGATGAGTATATATTAAAAGTGGAGAGGATAGTCCTGCCGTTCATGGGTCCAGTTTTGCCAACGCCAAATGTTCAAAAATCACAAGTCAGGCTCACCAAAAATCACGAGATTGGTTTTGAAATCACGAGATTGTGTAAAAATAATAGATTTGGTGTTATTTTTATTTGCCTTCCGCTTTTTGAGACTTTAGTGGCTCTCAATCTCTCTAGACTACTGTACTGCTGAAGTGGATTCTGCTTTGTCTTGCACACCCCCAAGTTTCACCTCTCTTAAAAACTACTTGCTTACAAAATCAGATATAAAAATACAAAAGTGTCACAGCCACTATTACTGAAAAAGTGCTGATTTTCTCATTTTTACCTTATAATTATAGAATAAATCAATTGGAATATAAATATTGTACTTATATTTCAGTGTATAGGATACAGAGCAGTATATACAAGTCATTGTATGAAATTTTAGTTTGTACTGACTTCATTAGTGATTTTTATGTAGCCTGTTGTAAAACTAAGCAACTATCTAGGTAAGTTGATGACCGCTGGAAGACGTCTGTGCATCCCCAGGGGTACCCATATCACTGGTTGAGAACCACTGCTTTAGCAGGCACTGGTGTCACATTTTGAAGCTTTCTCCACAGCCATGAGGGCTAGAAATTTACTTTTTCTTTCAGAATGAAGGCTGAAATCATCACGTATTCATGTGACTCCAGGATCTGAGGCATTAAGGAAAACAGTAATTATCATAAGACTCATGACAAAATCATGAGAGTGGGCAACACAGTAAAAAAGGTCTTTTTGACTTCAGCCTGGACATCATGTTGTTGCACAGTCACTAGAGCGCTTCATCTCTTGTTATTTTCAGATCAAGACTGGACGCCTCTCTGGAAGACATACGTCAGTCAGACACCTGTTACTAGGCTCAGTACAGGGGTGACTGGGTGGTATTTTATGGCTTGTGATCTACAAGAGGTCAGACTAGAGCAGTGGTCCCCAACTTTTTTTTGTCTGGCAGGTGCCAGACAACGAGCCACAGAGGACCTGTGGCGGCGGATGAACATCTGCCAAAATTCTGCCAACAAGCGGCGCCACTGAAATGCTCTCCACAAGCAGTATCCAGAGGCGTTGCCACCGAAATACCGCCGAAAATGGGCAGCATTTTGGCGGCGACGCCTCTGGATGACGAGCTTGTCAGCAGCATTTCAGCAGATGCTCGTCCACCAGCCAGTAGCCCGCAGGCACCACATTGGGGACCCCTGGACTAGATGATCTAATGACCCATCTTCTGGCCTTAAAATCTATGACTTTAGGAAAGGTAATTGAAATATTTTAGTTAACCCCCCTGCACCCTTTTCTTTTTAAAGAGCAGGGGCTTTTGGTTCAGCACGAGCATTTTAATTGTGGTTGACAAATACAAAACCTGAAAGACTTTCAGTAAAAAGGTCTGTCTGTGGTAGGAAGGTTCATTTTTCAGGTTCTGGGTTTTTTAAGATGGAAACATTTTCTGACACTGGATTTTTTTTACCCCAAACTGAAACATTTTCACAGAAAAATGTAGGGAAATAAAAATCAGATTTGCAAAATGTCCCGGGGAGAACTGATTATCCTTTTCCGTCCCCACCCAGCTGGAAGCATGAGACCGGCCTGGGTGCAGGGACCGGAGCGCCGTGCAGCCCCTAGAGCCATGCAGCTACTCTTGTTCCATCAGAGAAATGAGATGTGGCCCGGAGCAGGAGGTTGGTCTCCCCACAGCACGGAATCTAGAGCCCTCCCTCTTCCACTGAACGGGAAAGTCATGACGGCTCAGTGGAAACGGGGGAACGTTTTCAGGTCACTGTCTCTTTAATGGGGGGGGGTGTTGTGAGGAAGTCCTTTGCCCCTCACAAAGATGCCTGTCACGTTACCATCAGTCTTTGCCTTTACTTCCGCCCCGCTCAAACATGGCCGCAGGAGGAACTACACTACTCTGACAGGGCGTTCAAAAACAAAAGTCATCCGGGCCGCAGGTCCTGCCCTCTTCCCCGCCCAGATCGGATGGCGTCTATGATTGGCCAGGGGGCGGGGCAGGGCAGGATAGTGAAGGAGCGAGCGCTGTGGTTGGCGAAGAGGGGATCACGTGACGTTGCAGTCCTTTTTGGTAACGGCTGACGAGCGGGTAGCAGCGAGCGGTGGGTGAGTGACTCGGGCGATAACGAGTCTGGGGGAGGGGCACGGGCCTGGGCTTCCCGCTAAGGATTGTGGGGGCCACAGGACAGGGCCGAGCACGCGGGCAGTCAGGCCTCGAGGTCCGTTGGTTCCGCGGGCGGGGGGCGCGCGCCCAGTCAATACTGCCGTGCAGGGAGCTGGGCTCAGCGCCCCCCGCCCCGTTCCCACTGCACCCCCCAGGCCTGCCCCCGGGCGCTGGTGCTCCGGGGCCGGACGGCCAGGCGGGCGGCTCCCCACCCCAGCCCGTGGCACGACCCCACAGATCCCCGCGTGGTGCAGCCTCCTTCTCTGCCCGGCGGAGGGGAATGAAGCGCTGAGCCCGCTCCGCCCAGGGCAGGCGTGGGGCCGAGTGGCCCTGCGAAGGGGGATTTCCAGCCTCAGCTGGAGGGATGGCGCAGTGCAGAGCCTCGACACAAGGGATCAAACTGCAGCGAGGCCAGTGGGTGTCTTGGGGTACAGCAAAACCCCACACGCCCTTCCTGGGAATGAATGACAGAGACTAGAGGGAAGTCAGTTGTTAGTAAAGGAACAAAAGAGCCCCAGCTTCATGTTTGCTTTCCTCTTTGGGGTGTGTGTTTGTGGGTGCGTTGAACTGGTTTTCTGTTCCTCTTTTTGCATATAATTCATTTCCTGTATCTCCTCTTTGGATGGGTGGGGATAAAAGATAGACCACCTTGTGCAGGTTTTTTATCTTGTGCTTATGCTCTGTTTCCTTCTCTCCAGTCAGCATTTTTCCTCTCTTCTAGAAGTGAATCCAAAAAAGAGATCTCTAATTAGCAGAAATTCCCCTGCTTCCCCTCTATCTCTGGTTTTTCCCCAGCTTGGAAGTGGTTGGGGTTTGTCTGAGATTTCTTTTGGGAATGTGGTGAAATGCTGTGTTAGATACCCTGTGTCAAATTTCCCTTGCCCTGCTATTTGTTTTGTAGATCCTGTTTTTAGGCCATTAGGTTTCCCCAAAAAGTTATGTGCATAGGAGCTGTTCAGTATCTGAACTCGCCTGTCTACCTTCCCCCTCTTGCTGGAAAGGGATGACTATTGTCTAATGGTTACAGCAGAGATCTGGGGCCCTACCTACACTAAGAAAGTTTTTAAATATGTCCCTTCATTGCTAACACCAGTTCAGCTCCATCTGTATTAGCAACATTAGGAACCCTAGTGTAGATAGGCTACCCCTGCTCTAAGCACTCTATCAATTCCACCTGCTCTGGACATTCTCCAACCAATGGCATAAAATCCTCCATCACTCCCCTCAGCTGTTCTGCCATCTTGTGAGGTCTTCTCCCTGAGTTGGCATTTGTATTGGGGCTAAGATGCTTTTAGTCTAAATTATATACATAGTAGAAACTAGTTGGTCTTTTTTTTCTTGCTTTTAGGTTTGGATTTTTTCTGACCATTCAATTAGAATCATAGACTTTAAGGTCAGAAGGGACCATTATGATCATCTAGTCTGACCTCCTGCACAATGCAGGCCACAGATTGTCACCTACCCCCTCCTGTATCAAACCTGTGTCTGAGCCATCTCTCTGCTTTGGTAGATGGAGGAAGATGTCAGGGTTCAGGGATCCCTTCCCTGACAAATTATGCGGTGGATAGCCACAGTCTGTATAATGCAAGAGATAAGGCCTCCTCTGATCCAGAATGCTTTTTGTCTGAGAAGAAGGGGCCTGTGGAACTCCAGTCTTGTCCCTTTGCCAGTTATTTTAGAACTGGTTTTGCCCTGGATTGATTTAAGGTTCTCCTGGGATGTAAACAAAATTCACTTGGCTGTTTTCTCTGCTTTCCACATGCTAGTGCAACCCGTCTCGGTCCCTTGTCATCCTTTAGGGAACAGTATATTAAAGAGTTGATGAATCTGCATGTTCAGATCATAACTTGAAAATTCATGGGATTGAATTCTATCCTCCTAAGGCCCTTTAGACCCTCATAGAAACTGATGTTTCTTGCATCTATCATTTTATGGCTATAATATCTGTGAAAGTTACAGAACTGAAGGCTTTGATGACATCCTTATACAAATTTTCAGAAGGATGAAGTAGTCCTAAGCCAGCCTCCCAAACTCTTGTGTGGTGGTCTGATTTTTATTTAAATCAGGTAATTTCTATGCCAATATTCTTCCTAAACCGTGTGACCTTCTGGGTTTAGCTTGGCTGCACACAGTGGGTGTGAAGAGAGGCCATTGTTTCATTGTAAGGGCAAAGTCTTTTAGGAAATCCTCAAGATGGAGGGTGGGTGGCCAGCCGGCCATTCCTTTCAGTTTAGAGGCAGTCTAAGCAGACCAGATTCAGTTCTTAGGCTATGTCCTTGCTGAATTCCTGAAGGATTTAACACCCCTTCTGCTGGAGTCTAGCAGCTACTGCAGCATCTGTTCCTCACATGCAGACGGTTGAGCTGGAAGGCTGCTACCTAGAGCCTGATTTGTACCTCTTCTAAGTGCTATATTCTCGATACCGATTTGTGATCAGATTAAATGCTGCACACAGGAGAGGAGTGTTTCAGTCTCCCTTCAGTAAGGAGCACACCTCAGTTCTCTTCAAGTGGATGTGTGAGGAAGCAGGATCCAGAAAGAAAAAAATAAGGGCTCGTCTTCATCTACAGCAGTGCAGCTGCAGTGCTTTAGTGAGATGCTCTGGGAGAGCTTATCGCAGTGGCATTAATTCATCTGCCTGAGAGGCAGTAGCAAGATCTCCCACTGATACAGCTCTGTCTACACAGGGGGGTTAGGTTGGTATAGTGTCGCTCAGGGCTGTGGATTTTTTGCATCCCTGAGCAAAGGCGTTAGATACAGATTTGTAATGTAGACCTGGCCTAAGTTTACTTACAGAGGAAACTTTTGTCCATGTAATGTACTGTCTTAGTAGATCCATACTGACACTCTCTCCTCCCTACTGCAGAGATTTAAATTAAAGATTTAACAGCCATTGTGTGTCCATGTCAATACATACTAATATTTCAAAGCGGCGTGTGGTGGAAGAGTGGGGAGCTTGGTGGGGACCAAGGATGTTTTATAATCAGGGCTGTGGGCTGTGAAGCAAGGCTCGGTATAGCAGGGAGAGAAGGGGGAACATGGTTGTGGTGGACTGCAGCTGTGGGGGCCACCAGGACAACTGACTGAGGATGGTTTGTGGGCATCAGGGCTCTGGAAGGGGATGTATCAAGGTGTACAGCTGTCTGTAGGACTATCAGCATTCATGTAGACTTCAAAAACCTGGCAACTTCCTTAAAAACCATTTAAGGTTGTTCAAGTGATTTCCACAAATATAACCATAAAAAAGCCATCCAATCCCTAGTTAAGTCTTCAGCCATCTCACATGACCTACAGCCATGATTTCACCTTCTCTCCTCTGCCTCATCTACAATATGATGTATTTGCCTCTTCCAACTTCCTCCTCTGCGCAAAATATGCAACGTTTAACTCCATCCACAAGCAGCTGTTACAACACATTAGCAGACAGGCTTCCTCATTTCGTCACCTAAAATAAGTCTGCTACAGATGTCAGACAATAACTTCCCAAAATGATGAATGCCGTACAAACAGCTTGCACTTAAAAAAATAAACAAAAACAAATAATTCTCTCCATTAACAATCATACAACAGGACACACGTCAGTGTAACCGTCAACTTTAAATGTAGGCCACGCCCATGGCCATCTGCTTCCGTACTCCAAACATCTGTTTCATACCGCTCCACGTGGTCCAAGTTAAAAATTGCACGTTTAGGCTCTAATAGCAAACACTTTACTGCCATGACTAGTTCTACTGGTAGTAAAGTTAAGCCCTTATATTTGCAGGATTGGGATCTTAGTGTGGAGGTTGAGGAAGGCGACAGACGTGATGTCGGTGAGGTAATGTGAATAAGGCAAAATCATGGCCGTAGTTTGTAAGGGATGGCTGAGGACTTAGCTAAGAGCTTCAACTCCTTTTATGGTTGTATTATGTCTAAGGAACTGGATTGGGACTCAGGAGATCTGGATTTGATTCCTGGCTCTGACGCAGACACCCTGTTTGACCTTGGGCAAGTCACTTTCACTTGTCTGCAGCTCAGTTCTCCATCTATAAAATGGAGGTACTAGGCCTGGCCTTTCTCCCATTCCTGGTCTGTGTAGATGGTAAGCTCTTTGGGACGAGGCCTATCTCACAGTGCAGCACCCAACACAATGGGACCCTGACCCTGACTGAGGCTGAAATTTCAGGGCCAGGCAGTGCCTGCTAGAAATCTGTTCAGCTGATATGTGGGGACCAACTCTTCACCCCACATTGCACACCTTTCTGAGGGAGGATAGGGATGGCATATCTTGTCTCATGGAATACATGAAGAGTCAATGGACTCCTATTGAGACAATGCGTTGAGGGTAGGGAGTGGGAAGCTGGGGGTTAAGGTCACTGAATGGAAGTCTCTTGGCTTTGCCAGATATAGGCAGTGGGGGAAGGTACTGACCTAGGCTGAATTTGGACTCCGATTTCTTCCAGGGTGAGGGGAAGGAGACAGTTGTTTTCCCCAAAAGATGCAGTTTTTTGGCCGACTTGTAAACACCATCAACAGTTACAGCAATCTGTTTTCAAATCCTTACCGGGTGAAGGAGGTGCCCCTGGCAGAGTATGTGGCTCACACACGCCTGAGAGAGGATGACAGGGTGATCTTGTACAAGAACAAAAATGCTCGCTCCTGGGACTGCTTGCTGGTGAACCCCCAGAGTCATCTGGTCGCCTTTCGGTGAGTGACAGATGACCCTTTCCTCTTCGGGTTATGTTTTGGAGCCAGAGTGGAGATTTTCTGAGAACAGGGAGAGTGGCAGCATGGGGAATGGAAACGTCTTTCTGGCTGCAGGTGCTGTCACTGGGGACAGGATGCCCAACTGGGTGAGGAGTCCTTAAGAGTGAATGCAAGTGGGAGGAGAAATGCCTAGCACTAGGGTGTGGAGAATCAATATGTCTCCCTGGTGCTAGGGAGAGTTGGCTTTTGGCGTCTATCAAGGGGAGCTGGGCTGCATTCTCATTCCCTTTACTCTTCTCCAGGCTCTTCCAGTTAGACAATGAGACGGATGCCATTGAGCGCTTTGAGCAGTATGCCAGACGGCTGCGCCCCTTCTACGAGAGCTCGCCACAACCCCTGCAGCTGGAGGTCCTCCAGCAACTGAGTGACTGTTTCCGTAACCACCCCCACTGGTCCTTGGCGCATGTGGCAGTGGAGACAGAGCTTCCAGGGAGTTTCCAACACAATCGCATCCTAAGGCAAGGGCTGAGGAGCTCTCTTGAAGGAGTATCACTAGGAGTTAGCTCAGGGAAGGAGTGCACTTCAGGCCCATGCTTTCAAGGTCAAGCACCTAAATCCCTATTCCAGCCTCTAAATAAATAAAAGTAGGTTGCTTATTAGAAGAGCTTGGCTCCTGCAACTTCCGTTGACCTCACATTGGCAGATAGTGGCCTAAATGCCTAGCTTGGTCAAGTGATGGGTGTGATAACTGCTTACATAAGAACAGCCATACTGGGTCAGACCAAAGGTCCATCTAGACCAGTATCCTGTCGTCCAACAGTGGCCAATGTCAGGTGCCCCAGAGGGAATTAATAGAACAGGTTTATCAAGTGATCCATCCCCTGTCGCCCATTCCCAGCTTCTGGCAAACAGAGGTTAGGGACATCATCCCTGCCTATCCTGGCTAACAACCATTGATAGACCTATCCTCCATGAACTTACCTAGTTCTTTTTCGAACCCTGTTATAGTCTTGGCCTTCACAACATCCTCTGGCAAAGAGTTCCACAGGTTGTCTCTGCATTATGTGAAGAAATACTTCCTTTTGTTTGTTTTAAACCTGCTGCTCGCCCATTATTGAAGGGTATAAATCTAACACTCACCATGGGAGTTGCTAGTGAACTTTGGCTCATTACCTTCAGCACCAACCTCCTGCATTTGAGCTAAAGGAGTAAATCTACTAGCTGGTAGCAGTAGTAAGGCTTTTATATAATCTGTGTGGACCAGCCACTAGAGGGGGTTGTGGTACAGTGTGCAGGCATGTTACATAAGCAACAGGAAGGGAGAGGAATTCTCTTTCTGGATAATAAAGTGCTGGAAATCACTTTGGCCTAGATGCCTGGTTCCCTTTCAGCATTTATCTGGGAAAACATTTAGTGTGGGCAAGGGGAATTAGGAACTGGATAGCTCAGGGACTGAGGGGTTAATGCAGGAGCTTTCTCCTCTTTGTCATTGGGTACAGTCTAGCAGAGGATGCTGCACATCAGGAACAAGGAATGTTAGCAGTGCTAAGTGGTGGTTCCAGTACTGGAATAGCAGGAGGCACTAGGTGGCAGGAAGGAGTCCTTTGGCAGGGATGTGAGTGGAGGAAGCTTGCACAGCACTTCCCCATGCTCTGCCCCTTGCTTTTGTAAACACCAAGTACATGAAATAATTAGTTCTAACACAGTAATTTAGGGAATCTGACGCAAAACTCTGGGAGAGTGTTGTACTGAGTGTCCTCTCTCCGGGCAGGGACCCTCCTGTTTATTCTCTTGTGTTGCAGCTGTGTGAACAGCACAGAGTGCGAGGATGGCTGTACCCCACTGCAGCTCGCCTGCCGGAAGGGAAACATGGAGTGTCTGTGTGAGCTGGTGGAGTGCCATGCCCGGCTGGATGTCACCGACAAAAACGGGGAGACAGTCTTTCACTATGCTGTCCGAGGGAGTAACCCTGAGATTGTAAAGGTGAGGGGGAAGCAGCGGGCTTTGCAGCTGGCTGCTGATTACTCTTCCTACTGTGGGGTGAGGGTGAAAGAAAGGAACCCTGTGCTCTACGTCTGGAGGAGATAGAAGCAAGGCTTTTTACACTTGGAGGAGAAAAAGCCAAATAGATCTGCTGCTGCAGGAGGACAGGAGGGTGCAAATCTTTGGCTTGATCTCAGCCCTCCCCATTTCCTCCCTCTTTAGGGACTTTGCTGTCTGTGTGACAGCAGAGTTCTCCAGGACTGAACTCTAAAGCCCAGAGTGCTCTGGGACAGGAGTAAAACAGGATGAGGTGCAAAACGAGGGCATCAAAAAAACCTAAATTTATTTGCATCTACTTCTGGCCTTAGGCCAAGAGTTCTCTTTCTTTCTTCTATGGTGCCTATAGCAAGGGAAGACCAAACCAAGTTTCTCATGGCCTTTCATTGTGACTGAGAGTCAAAGGCTAGCTTAACCAATTCCCCTCATTCTTCAGAGTCTGCAGAGTCCGTCCTTAAACCTGCCTCCCCTTGAGTCAGGTGACATGACAGTCAGAGCTGTGTGTGGACAGAGTCAGACCAAACCACAATTCCTGTGGGTCCTTATTTAGTTACTGTGGTATGTTGGCCAGATAGGCTTGAGAATCTAGATCCTTATAGACTGAGTCAATGTGGTTCCTTCCTGCTGGTCTGAAGGGTTAGTGAGTAAAATGTGTCTATACAGGCTAAGATTAAGGATTGTGGTCCTGAGGTTTTGGTGGTGCCCATAACTACCCTTTGGATTTGGTCTGAGTATAGACCTGGGGACTACAGATGTGCTTCTGTTGTTGCTCTGTGGGATGACTGCCTGCTGTCCATAGACAAGTGCTGTCTCTGCATTGTGCCCGGGCCTGAATCTTGATGGAGAAGGAGACTGGACACTGACAGGTGGCATTGGAGACTTTGTTTTGCTGGCTGTTCTCTATTCCTATACCATCCCGGAAGGGCAGGGTTCAGAGTGATAGGTGGCCAAACCCTTGGGTGGAGGTGTGTGTGTTTCTGGTCTGTGGTTACTTTGCGGTGGGTTTTGGGAAAAGAGGCTGATTCTTTGCAAGAAGAGGTTCTGGAGTCAAGTGGGGGCAGACTGAGTTCTCAGCGCGATTTGCAGTCCAGAAAGTTCTGCTGGGCTTGACTTTGCTGCCTCTGTCACAGAGGAGAGGGAAGAGCTCTGCCTCCTTCACAGCCCTGACCTTGGTTTGTAGAAATTCCTCAGGGCCACGTCTGGCTGTATCTGATCGCATCTGGTCTGATCTGACCAGCACCACTTGAGTTTTCTTCCTCCTGGCTTTCTCCTTCTATGGCAGGTCAATGATCTGTGTGAGGTGAGAGAAGGTGCTTCAGTGCTGGTATTTCTATGTCCATAGCCAGATAGCCTTGCAGCACTTCACCATTTCTCCTACTTCTTGGCTTTTGGATTGGGTAGTTTTCTAGATGTCAGTCTTGGACTTTGGAGGAATCCAAGAGAGTTTGGGACAGACCATGGGGGTTTTCTTGACTTGTGACAAGGAAGGTGGGATGAGGAGGCCTCGCCACATCTGGGCTGTTGGACCTTTAAGGGGCCCTAAAAACAATCCTGATTTAACGGGGCTGCCTCTCCATGTTACGACAATAATAGCAGCTTAATAGGTTTGCCCTGAGATTTGAAACTGGACTGATCTCCTCCAGGATGCTGTTTACCCTTTGATTCAGCAAGAACAGGGAAATTAAACTGTCCAGATTAACTTTCTGCTTCTCTGGTGGGTTTGGGTTTCCTGCAGAGAGTGTGTGTGTGGGCGTGTGTCAGTTTAACAAACAAACCGACAACAGTTTTGTTTGACATTTCCAAAACCAAAGTCTTGAAAACATTTCTATTTTGTTTATACTTTAAGCAGGATCTGGGTTCAGGCTCTAACCTAAGCTTGAACCAAAGGGGAGAGCGCAAGGTGGAGTAATGGACTTCCCAGTTGGACAAAGAAGAAGAGTTTAAATAACCACCAGGATAGACTTGTGGGGTGGTCCTAGGGTAGGGGATGAGGATAAGCTATGCCATTTATGATGAGTCACATACTGTCCCCAGGAGCAGTCCTCAGAACCTGGAGAGAGAGAGATTTTGCTCTTCAATTTCTTTTCAGCTCCTGGGCAAAAAGCCATCTGTTGGCTTGAACCACCTGAGCAATCAGGGACAGACGCCTCTGCACCTAGCCTGCCAGCTGGGCAAAGAGGATGTGGTTCTGGCTCTACTGAAATGCCATGCCAAGTACAACGTCATGGGGACACTGGGCTACCCCATTCACACTGCCGTGAAATACTCCCAGAAGGGGTAAGTGTTCACCTGTCTTGTTGGAAATGGAGCACTGGAAGGGCCCCACCTGCGGGCTTGGAGCCTATGTGCTCTTCCCTGGGTGTATGCTTATCCTGCTGAGAACCATGTCAGGGCATCACTGACTAGCATAGACTCACTTGCCCTTTCCCAGTGCTTGCCTGTCTTGCTGAGATAGGAGTGACAGCAGGATAGTGCTCGCTGGCTGAGACTCCGCCTAGTACCTATTCACCCGGCTTGGAGTGGAACTCTGTGGTTGATGCCTGGCTAGTGTGCCCCTGCCTAGTGCTCACTTGCCTCTCTGAGAATAGGCACTCTTAAGACACCACATGCTCAGATCCTGTGTGCCCACTACCATTGTGGGTTTGCCTTTGAGGATGGGCCAGCCCCAGAATGTCACCCACTAGCACTAATGCTCTTTTCCCTCCCAGTGTCCATTTGCCTTACTAGCAGGGCATGATCCAATGGCCTGGATTCCAGGTATCTTCTCCTGGTGCCTGCTGTCCTCTCTGCTAGTGTGGCCCTAGTAGCACATTGACTCTTAGCCCCTCCTCTGTCTAAGAGCAGGGAGCACTGGATGCTTTGCTGTTCAGGGGCCTGCCCAGCTCACAGAGGATCCCAAGTGGGGTGGAGGGAGAGAGGGCTGTTAACCCACAGTTCCCCAGCATGAGCTCTCAGGGATGTGCCGACACCTGCATGTTGTTGGCAGGCTGGGGTCTTTGTCCCCATCCATGACTGTTCCTTTTCCATACCTCCATCTCGTTTCCTCCCAAAGGTGTGTGCGGGCCCTTCTTGAAGTGGATGTCAATCAAGTTCAGTTCAAGGACCCCCGCTACGGAGCAGCTGTGCTCCACTGGGCCAAAAACGCTGAGGTAAGCAGAGCTGGTGCCAGGCAGAGGGGCAAACTGAGAGGCATGCCAGCACACCTTGCAGTCACACTGGATCACTTCTTCTCATTTGAAATTCTGCTCCCCTTTTCCCCCCGTTAATTCCTCCAGCTGAAAACATTCACCTTCCTGCCTGTTGCTGTGTGTGTGACTCTGTTTAGAGAACAGTAACCCAGCAGGCCACCCAAAAGACAGTCACTGGTCACCCACAACTCAGATTCTCAGGTAGAGCAGCCTCTTTCCCCAGGCCGCTTCCCATGATACTGGTTGAGAGAATCAGTGCCATCCACTGTGGAGGGAGAGAGCTGTGGACCCTCACAGTGAAGCGGGCAGATCCTGGTACTGAGTACCCATGGTTATTGGACTGCCAGCTTGCTCTCCTTCTCTGTCTTTCTCATGGAGTACTAGTGCTGCCTCTAAAACAAGACCACCTCTGGGGTGGAACATGGCAGCCATTCTGTGCTATCAACATTATATAGCAGTTTCTAAGGCAGGAAACAGAAGAATAACTTCTCACTGCAGGGGAATTTTAGCTAGGCACGTTATAGTCATCCAGAGAGGAAATTGGCCTGCCCACTGGGACTAGTACCCTGAATTTTTGTGAAAAATGCCAGGCGAGCTGGCATAACGCCCTCCTGATGCCATACCAGGGCACTGATTCAGGCATAGTTTAGTGAGAAGAGTGCCTCTTGTTGAATTACCAGCACGCCTTCCTCCATCATCTAGGTTCTCTTTAGATGTCTCCCAGTCAAGTACTGAACAGGCTTGAAACTGCCTGGCTCATAAGGTGAGACAGTGGAAATGAAGAGGGGGATTTTGCCAAAATCTGCACAGAATCTTCCCTCAGATGTGCCAAGGATTTTAGCCCAAATGGGATCATGTTTTTCATTTAGCTCTGACTCTGCTTGGCGCTATTCCTGTGTTTCGTTGTAAGACACAAGTGAGACACTCAGAAGCATGTCATTGAAGTGAAGAGCTGATTTAGTATCAAGTGTTAGAGAAACCTCACAAGATCCTCCTTGTCATAATATAGATTCCCAGGGCTTTGTAGCTGACACTTAACTGTTAAGCCTTGTCTGCGCTAGTTTTTGTTTCTTCTCCCCACTGCTATCGTCAGCTGCTCCAGCATTCACTGCCTGGCATGTTCTACCTAAGGAAGAATAGGGTAGTTTGCCCACCCACGCTGTTGCTCTGAAGCTATCACGCTTCCTTGTTGCCTTCTCTCTCTCTCTTTCCCTATGGCTTTGGGGTACAGATGACCCGGATGCTGATTGAGTATGGCTGTGACGTGAATTCTGTCAGCAAGACAGCAGACATGGCTTTGCACATCATGGTCAAGCGGGGGCGCTTTGACAGCGCCATGGTGCTGCTGACGCATGGGGCTCTCACTAATGCCAAGGGGCAGGATGGCAACACCCCGCTGCACCTGGCCATGAAGGTGAGTTTCTCCCAGGCTGCATGTTCTGCACTTCCACGGGGATTTGATGGAGAACATTTCTTCCAGGCCAGGGCATGAAAAGAACACCCTGGAGCAGGCCCCACCATTCTTTTTTATGAGAGCATGGTTAGTATGCACAACTACTCTTCTCCATGCCTCTAGCTGGGTTCAGTCGGTTCAGCTGTGCTGGTGCCCACACCAGGAACATCACAGGCCCTGGCCCTCAAGTGATGTGAAGGAGATGAATTCGTCTGGATGTTCTTAATTAGCAGGAGCACCCAAGGGTGAGAGTAAAAGGGCCCAGCAAAGTAGGCAGTGGCAGGCGGATAAAGGGAGTGTTGCCTATGACAAGAGATTTCTCCCCTCTTACAGCAAGACCACCTGGAGACAATCAAGGCCCTCATTGTGTTTGGAGCAGATGTTGAGATCCCCAATGAGTTTGGAGAGACCCCAGGGCTGGTGGCTGCCAGGACTAGCAAAGGTGAGCCCTGCACAGAAGAGGGGAAGAAGGGAGCAGGAGGTAAAAGTGGAAAGCCTGATACTGCCCCTCTCCAAGCCATGCTGTCAGATGCTACAGGGGCACTATGGAAAAAGGCAGGGCAATTGAACCAGCAAGGTGCAGTCCCCCGTCCTCGAGCACACTGAGTGTGCAGTGTCTGCCCTGTAAAGCAGTTGTGAAATGCAGGGTGAGGGATCCCAGCACAGCACGTGCCCTAAAGTCTGGTTGTGGAATGATGCACAAAGTATGATCCCTACCTCATTTCTCATCCCTCAGTTACTGTACGCACAGGACTGGCTTGCTAGGGTGTATGGAATGGCCCTATGATTTGTGTATTGATTTTCTTTTTAATATGTGCGACTCCCCCCACCTCGTAAGGTGCTAACCGGAAGGTGCTCTTAGGCCTGCTGCAAGTGGTAGGGACGGAACGCTGCCACCCACCTAGCCCCGAATCCCCCCACATGGCATCCGCAGCATCATCACCGCTGTCCAGCTCCCCGGAAAGACCACACCTCCCACGGAACAACGGTCACAGTTTAGGTAAAGCCCTCCCTGGCCCTGTCACTCTCTTCTCTCTCTTCACAGTCTTCTCTGAGCACTTCTCTCTGGATTGTCCTGCACTTTTGTGGCTCCGTCCCTTCTCCTAGCTCTCATTGCCTTTAGTAGCTGTCAGCCTGCTCCCATTCTTCCCAGGTTCAGGTTTACCCTTCTCTTATTTGCCCCAGGAAAACATCTATAGATCTGTTTGGATTCTTGGATACATCCCTATAGTGCACCAGCCCGAGGAGGAGTATTTTTGGGTGACTGGTCACACACCCTTGGAATAAATCTGGGATCTATATCCATCCATCCCCGTATGCTGTGACACCCACCTCCATTCAGCTGGAGAGGCAGAAAAGAAAGCTCAGCTGAAATTTGTCTTGAGTTTTTCATTCTTTGTTGGTGATGGGGCATCCTGGCTGTGGGGGGAGAGGTGAGGAGGAATGAGACATGGGAGTGTCTGGGGCCCAAATCCTGAAGGCTGAAAGCTAGTGGAGGGAAAGGCTGAGGCCTAGGGATAGATGAATGTGGAAAATGAATTCCCTTCTCACCCCAGCAGAGGGGCTTCTCTCTAAGCCAGTGATAGGGTCTCACTGGTAGGATGGAGCAATGGGTGGATAGAAGGACAAAGGAGGAATTACTTACC
This sequence comes from Chelonoidis abingdonii, assembly GCF_003597395.2. NCBI lineage: Eukaryota > Metazoa > Chordata > Testudines > Testudinidae > Chelonoidis > Chelonoidis abingdonii. Next base: position 99,730,221 of record NC_133769.1, read on the forward strand.
TGTAATTCTGCTGCTCTGAAGAAATGGCCAGCCTGGATTCTCACTCCAAGCTTAGCACCATTCCTGTATGGTGTCTCTAGAGAAAATGGATTCATGGCACCCCAGCAGGTGTGTCTGTACCTCCAGGAGTTCCACTGCTGGAGTAGTACAAGGAGGGAGATCCAGGGCTGAATTCCCCTCTTCTCTCAGGAGTGATGGAGGTCTGGGTTTGTCCTTCCAGGATTAGTCTTCTGATATATTGACAGAACGGGGCTGTTTTTATCAGGGACCTGAATGTGTGCTGAGAAACCTCATCCAGTGCTGAGATTCCTCCAAAGATCCACTGCTTCTTCCTAGCCGCTGGCAATAATGTATTTTTTCTCCACCCGTTTTCCATTTGGTTTCACAAGCTGGCGCCTCATCTGGGCCATATTGTCCCCCCGTCCCCTCCCAGGTTGTGGCTTGGGATACAGCTGCAGATGGGTAATGAGGAGGCTCCCAGACCTCCATATCTGGTTCTCTCCCAGGCTTAAATCTAGGTTTCTTTCTCATTTCCTGCTACTGCTGGGACCTTCCTCCTCTCTGTCTTACTCTGGTGGTCCATCTGCTCCTCTGCATCTTTATTTGAAAGCTCTCTGGCTGCCTGCTCTCTGGAATTTGATTTCTGATCCTATTTGGCATGGAGTCTAAGGAAGGGGTGAATTGGTGGCACTGCATGCAGTGGTTTGTCTGCTCAAGGGAGGAGGGGCAAAGAACTTGTTTGATAGGGGTGGGAACTTGAAGTTCTTAGTGTTGATATAACACGATGCAAGGCCTTTGTTGGAGGGGTGGAATGTGTCTGTGTCAGTAACCAGCTACCGGGGAACAGGACAGAAAGACAGAACGATGAGTAAAGACTTGGCTTGTTGCAATAGAGAGCCCACTAACTATAACTTTGCTAAATAGTGACTTGAGGCGATGTGACAAGTATCTGTCCCACAAGAGTGCTAGAAGGGTCTAAATAGCAGGAAGATGTCACTTGGATAAAACAGCAAAACTTTGACTGGCTGTTATGAAGTATTTCCTGATGGTGAGGTCTGTGTAAGTGCGAAAGAATCTCCCAAGGGAAGTGGTGGAAGCTTCATTGTTTGGGACGTTGAAGCACTGAAGATTGTACTGCAGGGAGCAGGTCTGCCCTGGCAGGGAAGGGACGGACATGAAAGGTCTTTTCCACCACGAGCTCTTTGAGATAAGGGACAGAAGGGTACAAAAGGGAACTAGAGTGATAGGGTAGAAGATTAGAGGGCAGTGGGGGAGCTCTAGGAATGCAGGAGACCCCATAGGAAATATTTGCACCCCAGGTGAAGCGAAGGCCTTGTTCCTGCATCTTCCTCTCCTCCCTCTACTACACTAAATGTGTATCTGCCTCTCTCGCTGTCTGTCTGTGCCTCTAGGTTATGAGAGCATCATCCATATTTCCACAGCACTTGGCCACTTGCTGAAGACGCCGGATGTTGTGGACTCTGCCAGCGATGCAAAGAGAACGTAAGCAAGGAGCGGAGCTCATGGGACAACTGCACAGCTTGAATACGGGGACAGGGGGGAATGACTTTTTCCTCCCCCCGTGATGCATGGCGCCCTCATCCCTGGAACAAGCCAGAGTTCCATGCAGGGGGCACATGCGTGTGTGAGGTTCTCTGCTTTCATTATCATTGACTAAAGTCTCATGCGCAGCACACCCATGTGTGACCCCTCTCCCCCACTAGTGCCCAGAGTCATGCATTGGCCTACACCCCTAATGGAACCCAACCTGGGCGATTAAAAACTGCCCCTTCTGCCCCCACCATCACCCATTTAATGCTGTTGAGCAGCTAGTGCAGGCTTTAGCTCAACCCGACACACCGACTTGATGGCTGCAAAGCTCTGTGCCAATTGCTGCACTGGTTTGGCAGCATCATGATGCATGTGATGCATCCATCTTGTGTAGAGTAGGGAGGAGAGGCACAAAGATGGCATGGAGTGCAGGGGGAGTGTTGGTGGAACAAACTCTTGCTGCAATGCACCAGGGTGGGGAAGGTGTGTGATTGGAGGGCAAGCAGCAGGGTCCTGGGTGGGGGAGGGAAATAAGGAAACTGTCTTCAGCAAATCAAAGGAGTGTCCAGTCCTGATTATGCTTTGTTGTTTCTAAAGGAATATTGTATTAAAACAAGCTGTACTGATGAGAAGGAATCTGAATGGCTGGTGACAGTCACAGCTGTGGTGGGGCCTGGTGGAAGGGCAATGGAAGGCTTGGGAGCTATACCCATTTGTTCCAAAACCTTTATTAAACACACACGGCAGGAGGGACTTCATCAATGAATCCCTGACTTCAAGGGAAATAGCTCCCACCAAGCGGATGGGTTATACCAGAGCCCTGCCCAACTTGGGAGCCATAACTCAGGGCATCGGGAGAAGTTACACTGCATGCCCAGTCCTCTCAGAGGCCAGAGGACAGGAGCAGATCCCTGTCATTCTTGAGCGGCTGAAGGCCTTGTCCTCCTCCTGGTTCTTATGAGATGTGCGTGGATCTGGTATCACCAAGGCCCGAGGACTCTGGCATTGAGCTGGCCCTAAATTCTGTAGCCAGGCCCCTGGTTTCCGTGGCACTCTGGGGCAGCAGATTGGGAATTGTGTGGTAGCTTCTGGTAAGTGTGTGAGGGGGAGGGATTGTTGAATTAAATAGGAATGAGATTAAGATGCTGGGCCCCCAGTGTAATTCATTTGAATGTTAAATTCCCTCTATTTTACAATGCATCTAAATGTAAAGGGCCAGGTTCTCAGCTGGTGTAAATCAGCATAGGTCCATTGAAGGGGATGACAAAAATGCACTGTTGTCCCTAACAACACATAACTGCTGATCATTGAAGTGGGTGATCATGGCAATATTTAACTGCATTGTGGGGGATGTTTCGGGGGGAAGGTAGAGGTTTTGGTGGCTGGGATAGATGGAGATTTTAGTGCCTGAGAGATGTTTGAGTTTGTGGGGAAGGCACATTAGCTGGGTGTTTCTGCTAAAATGATGAGCTGTGAAATTGTTCACAGTGTTGCCAGGGCAGTGATGCGTTCTTTTGGGATAGAAGAGAGTGCTACGTCTGGAGACAGGAAGGCGGCTCTCCACAGTGTTGTTTCTTTTGTCTGTGTGAGGCTGCTGATCTCAGATCCAATATCTCACACCTTGTGGAAAGACCTTGTTTAGCCTGGGCAGCTCCCCCTGATTTCCCAGTGGTGGTATCTGAAAAGAGAGTGTTTAGGAAACTGGTGATAGGTGAGGTCTGGGAGCTGGTCACAGTGGTGGATGGCTGCTTTAGAACCTGAAAGGCAGAAGAGGATGATTAAGGATGGTTTGGCTGCTGAGAAATCAGTTGAGTGCTTTTGGGGTTGCAGGAGCGTTTAGCAATTGGGAGGAGAACTGGGACACTTGAGGGGCTGCAGGGAGGTGCTGGGAGAGAGGTTGGGGCATCAGGGAGGGGGTTCAGGGTGCTTGAGAGGAGACCAGTTTATAGAGAAACATCCATCCTGTCTGCTGCACTGAGCATACGTATGTCCTAATGCATAACCTAGCCGCCATCTTCCTGTTCTCTCGGTGCCTCTCTAGGTACGATCGCCTCCTGTGTCTGGATGGAGGGGGCATCCGGGGCCTGGTGCTCATCCAACTTCTCATTGCTATTGAGAAGGCTGCTGGCCGGCCAATCAGGGAGCTCTTTGACTGGATCGCAGGGACCAGCACAGGAGGGATCCTGGCACTGGCTATTGTACATGGTAAGGGACGACTAGGGTGGCAGCACTGATCCACAGGCACTGCCATTGCTAAGCCTGGGTCAGAATGGTTCCTTGGTGTGTGGCGAGCAGGGCAGGGAGGAAAGGCAGGGGGTGCAGCTCTGTGAGCCCATCACTCTGGGAAGTTGCTACCAGCTGAAAGGAAGGTGGGATGTATAAACAAAGAAATGCCAGAACTCTGATCGGTGTTTGCTCCTCCTGGGAAATGGTCTGACCTGCTGTTTGGAATGTGGGAAGTCACACAGCAAACAGGCAGTGTTTTGGCAACCAGGTGTTCCTGGTCTTCTCCCCACCAAGGGTCTATGACCAGATTCATTAGCTCTTTGTTATTGTCTGGAGAATCCTGAGGAGTCAGCTCTGAACTTGCCCTCCTCCCTCAGAGGCTTTCCCATACACTGAGCCTACTGCAGAAGATTAGGCACATGGCTCCCGCTCCAGGTAGACACTGCAGAGGCTGAGTGTGATGCCCTGGGGAATTCGAGCTCTGATCCCCTGGGTCTGGCTGGTTCTGCTTTTCCATCTGCCTCCCACTGCTGGTTACAGCTAATGCCGTTCTGTGTCTCAGGGAAGCCGGTGGACTACATGCGCTGCCTGTACTTCCGCATGAAGAATGAGGTTTTCCAAGGGTCACGGCCATACGAGTCAGAGCCCCTGGATGAGTTCCTGAAGAGGGAATTTGGAGAGCACACCAAAATGACAGATGTCCAGAAACCCAAGTGGGTCACAGCTGGAGCTGTATTTGCTGAGATTGTTCCCTCCCCTCCTTTCGGCAGGCTCCGTGGTGAGGCGTTCAGCCAGGCCATGGACCAGCAGGAAGCAGAGGTTGATTCAGAGGCTGATAATGCCTAACCAAATTTGTTTCAACACTAATCTTTGTTTCTCATTTCATTTCCCACAGGGTCATAGTAACAGGGACCCTGTGTGACCGGCAACCTGCTGAGCTCCACCTCTTCCGGAATTACAAGGCGCCAGCGACGAAAAACAAGCCTGAGGTCAAGACAACAGACCCCTTCAAACCACTGACCAAGCCAGAAGGTAAATGCTTTCACGCACCAGAGTCCACTGGTCCAAGTGACTGGCGCAGAAGAGGACCTTATCAGGGAGAGAGAGAGAGAGATTCTTGCCCCTCCTCCCCTCTCTCTGTGAAGAATGGTACATCCCAATAGTGGATTACCCATCATAAGAGCAGAATGGTATGTCCCGGCAGTGGGTTATTCTCTACTTTAACAATCCTTAGAGCTTGGTCCTAATGGAAGTTTCTTAGTCTCCCCTCTCACCTGTCCTGCTTTCACTGTTCCTGCTTTCCTGCAGCAATAAGCTGTAGCACGCTGGCCTAGCCACCTAGGGATATGTTCTGCCACTCTGCAAATTCAGCAGCCACTCTCCCTGGCTCTGCAGGAGAAGAGCGGTGCAGAAGGGCCACCAGAATTTTGGAAAGGGGTCAGGACAACGTACCTTCCTGCATCTATGTACGGAGGTGATGTGTGGGGGTGCAGGCACGCGGGGTCATGAGCCCCCGCTAGATTTCTGTCTTCCATTTAGCAACATCCAGAGGGGCTGCTGCAGACTCTGCCCCGTGTCTCGTGGGGACACCCAGCAGGGAGGAGGCAAAGACTCCCCCTGGTGGCAACACTCACCATATGTCTGTGCAGCGCAGGGAGGGAGGAAGCAGCGGGGTGTGTGGCTGTGGGTTGAGCCCCTCCTTCCTCCCTGCCCCCCACCTACATGGGGCTGTTTCTCCTTCCTTGCTGCTGGAGTCCCAGTGCTTCCCTGTGCCTGCTTTGCAGACTACCCTGTGCTGAACGCTCCAGGCCTGTTCCCAGGGCAGAGGCCACTCTCCAGCTCCTATAGCAGGGCTCTGCCCAGGGGAAACTGCGCCCCTCGCACAGCAGTGGGGCTTGCCCTGCCTTCCATTTAGAAACAGCTTGTAGATCCAGAGGTGATGCATGGGGCAGTCACGTGCCTCCCCCTGCCGGAACCTTTAAATTGTGGTCCACCCCAGTTATGCGTTGCCTCTGTCTATGGGGATGGGATCCAAAGGGACGTCTCCATCCCTCCTGGGCTAGTGAATGGATCCATTACATACAGTGGGCAAACTCATCCCCGATGTAACTCTGCTGGCTTCAACGGAGTCCCAGCAGGGATGAATTTGGCCCAGTATCTTTAAAAGAGGCTTGAGTGGCGGTGGTGGGGGAGATGGGTGCAAGGATATTGCAGGGCCATCATTTACACTAGTGGTCTCCAAACTTTTTTGATCATGCACCCTTATCAGTAAAAAATTTTTTGAGCATGCACCCCCTACCACACTGAAGCAAAAAAACAAACAAACCTCATTCTCCCGCCCGAACTGCCAAAGGGAGAAAAAAAAAAAAAGAAAGAAAACAAAGCTGCTCAAACTCCTCCTGCCACGCACCCCCCAGGATCCTCTTGCGCACCCCACTTTGGAGACCATTGATTTACACAAGCAATTATTCTCCAGTGAATCCAGGCAAAGCACACAGTGTTGTGAATAAAGAGGGCAAAGCTAACTGGCGGAGGGGGCCTCTGAAATTACAGATCTCTCCCTTTTCTCCTCCTCCCAAAACCTACTCTGTCTTGCCTCACCGTTCAGCAGTGTGTCTGTCTGTTCATGGTGACACGAGAAGTCAGTCAGTCCTATGCGCTGTCTCATGTTTCACAGACCAGCTTGTGTGGCGGGCTGCCCGCTGCAGTGGTGCCGCCCCAACGTACTTCCGACCAATCGGGCGTTTTTTGGATGGCGGGCTGCTGGCCAATAACCCCACCCTGGATGCCATGACAGAGATCCATGAGTACAACAAGTCACTAAGCCAGAAGGTGAGAGTAAATCCTAGGGCTTTAATTACTACCCGGAGGATTTCTCCGGCATGATGTTACAATGGGGTTTGGTTGTAAATGACTCCTCCCTGGGAAGGGGGCTGTAAATGGTGGCTCTCTGAGACCAGAGTCCTGTATTTAGCCACCGACTAGGTAGTGCATCCTAAACAACGGCACTGGGAGCTCCCCAGCATAGTGCTCCAACCTGGCTGTTGTAGGAGGATCGGCTCATTCTGTCTGTGGCTCCTTCAGTTCTTAGCCTCTTGGAGGAAGCAACAGATAGGGCCAGTTCATGCTAATGTGGCGATGGCTTTTTGTGTGATGCTGCCGGCTGTGCTGTAGTCACAAAGCCAAGATTCTTCCCCCAGTTATTTCCACATGGGACGTTCAACAGAGGTTGATGACTGTCAGTCACTTGTGGCATGGGGCTGGGTTGGCAGTGAAGACTTGGGTAGCGGGAAGGAGAAAGGAGAGGTTCTGGTTCGGGATGGGCGAGGTATGTGTCTAAGTTACTGTGCAGGAGGGTGGGGAATGTGGGGTGATTTTATGTAATCAATCTCTTGATCCATACAGGTCCCCAGTATTATCAGCTCAAGGATCTGGGCAATGAAATGCAGACAGCAACTTATGAATCTCCCCTCCCTCCCCCATCCTGTTTGTGTATTTTTCGGGGGTAATACTGCGGATTCACGCTAACAAAACTTTGTTTCTCCATCCTCCAAAGGGGCAGAGCCAGCAGGTGCGGAAATTGGGAGTGGTGGTCTCCCTTGGGACGGGGAGGCCTCCGCAGGTCCCGGTGAGATCTGTGGATGTCTTCCGCCCCTCCAACCCCTGGGAGCTGGCCAAGACTGTCTTTGGGGCCAAAGAGCTGGGCAAGATGGTGGTGGATTGTGTGAGTAAAGGGGGGTGGGCTGGATGGGATGAAGCTGTGGAGTGGTACAGGGGGGACACTGGAGGTGGTTTTTGATGCTAATTCGTACTATTTTTAAGAAGAAAAGATGCTCAGTTGGGTCTTATCAGGCTGTTACCCTTTAAATTCCAGCAAGGATGTGGGGATCACCTGTGACATCTATTCAGAGAGCTCCATGAACCACTCCCCAACCTACAGAGCTCAATAACAAGGGTCTTACTCCCTAGCAAAGTGTCTACAATCACTTCCTATCCCAGCTGCCATCATTCCTCCTTTTACAGCCTCCTTAAATCCCTCGTTCTCTAAACTTTGGAGAATGCAAATTGCTGCAGCAAAAACCTCTCTCGTGCTTTAGAAAGTGGGTTAAGTAGTGACATGGGAGTTGTTACACCGTGCCTGTGGTACCCAGAACTGTGAGCCACTGTGTTACCCCTCTGCCTTAGCAAGAGCGAGAGCTTTGCTGCTGCTCAGCCCTGTGTGCATCAGCTCCCTGACACACCTGCCTGACCAGCAAACTAGTCTAAACTCTCTCAGTCAAAGCCTTGCCTTGCAGGTAACAATCAGTGAACCCGAGTTCCCCAGAGCCATCTCCCTGCAGTGTCCAGCCCCTGTCACTGGATGCTTTCAGACATTAGTAAATTCGCTCCTTCCATGGGGACAGAGCACACATCAGCCTGTTAGATTAGCTGAAGACTCACACCTCTCTTTAATCCACACAGCGCTGAGATGTTTTTTTAATAAACCGAGAAGAGATTCATTAACAAAGAACAGGTTGAAGTGATACAAAGCAAAAGAAAGAGATGGATGGTTCCAAACAAAAAAACCCACGCAAGTTGCAATCTTTGCCTACCTTATTTTTTTTCTTACATTAAGTTACCAGCCTCGCTCGCCCTCCACAGTATGGGACCCAACTTTTACAGCTTCGAAGGGTGCTGTATCCTAGGTCCCCTCGGAGATGGATCACTAAAAAGGTCTCTTTGCTCCCCTTATATTACCCAAAGTCTATTGTCTCTGCCTTGAGAGCCAGGAAGGCTTCCTGGGGTTTCTGTCCCCCAGCACGATTGTTAAATGATCTTCTCCTCACTTGTTTAGCTTGATGGCTTTGTTTACCTTATGTGTAAAGATACTTGCATTGTCCTCTGCCTGTAACCGAGCTTGTCATGTGAGTAAATGCATATTCTGGTGTCTAAGGCAGGCCGAGTTTATACACTGCTGCCCAAACACATTTCAAGCTAATATTTCCAGCACGTGTCTAAACTCTTTTACACCCCGTACATACATCATGTGGTGACTTTCGGGACCTGCATGTCACCAGTTTATATACGATACCTTTCATGACACCTTTTACATACATATTATGACAGTGTGCTGGGGCAGTGAGTATGTCAGGCCTTATGGGAGTTACAGTATGGGTGGTGCCCTGTCAGTTGGCATTGAGGGAATCACAGGAAAGCCGGAATGTTAGGGGTGAGATGGTCTGAGGTGGCCCAGCCTAAAGAATTCTTCTTCCTATTTGACACTTGTATCCTTCAAATACATGTAGATTTGCAAAGGATTAGGTGGTTTATCTCTGGGAGCGCATGAGAAGGCAGGATAACCAGCAGGGGGCATTGTAGTGTAAGTATCAAACACAGTCTCAATTAATCCTGAGGAGCATTCGTGTGATGGGTTATGGAGCTGTTAATGACACTGTAGCTGAGAGAGTATAAAACACTCCTTTATAAACCTGATTTTTTTGACACCAGCCACCATAACCTTGTCAAACAAGCTGCTTTCTGCCAGAAATTTTATATGTACTGTCTCTTGGCAGAGGTGATCTTGTGTTAGAAAGTTTGTGGTTCACCAGATTAGCCTCTCCAAGTGATGGAACACAGAGGACCTAATTTTCAAATTGGGCTCCACAATTTTTTGCATACAAAAATGGGTGCAATTTACTTACGGGTGCAAAATTCCAGGTGGAGAATTGGAGGCCTGGTTTAAAAACTAAGCCCTGAAAAACTGGGTATTTTGCTTTTAGAAAAATCTTCTGTATTTCCATCATGATCATTCATCAGCATAAACAAATTAAGGAAATTCCTGAATAAAAACTATTATAGTAGAGAGAAGATTGGATATGTCTCTCACTCACTCTCTCTCACACACACACTTTAAACAAAAAGAAGCTTGGAATATTTTTGTTCACAAAAACAATTCTTGAAAAGAAAATTTGGAGTTAAGGTTCCCCAAATAACCTTAACTTTGACCCGTCCTTGGCTCTTCTCAGCCTTATACCTACAGACCAGAAAACCTCCATGGAGTTTGTATTTGCCATGAGCTCTGCATTTCAGGTCTCATTTGAAAGCTGCCCCAGCATAACTCACAGGGCTCGTAGTGAATGCAACCCCTGCTGGCATCATGTTCCTGGAGCAAAAGCCAGATTATAAACAGAATCCGAAAGATTTCACGGCTCAGAACCCAGAGCCCCAAACTAGAATCACCACCAAGGCCCCTTTTTTGCACTTTTGTCTACACACAAAACTGTGGAGGCCTGGGACACCAAAAGGATTAGAAGAGTGAGCTCAGCCTCATGGGGAGCTGCAGCAGGGCCTGTAGAAAAGCTCCCCTACATCGTTTGGCGGGTACGTTTCCAAAATGTAGTTTTCCCTCCCTTGGAGGCCTGTTCAGTGGGACTCAGTGCCAAGGGAGCCTGACTTTACAAGCAGAGGGATACAAGCGTTTAGGTTGATTTGAGTGACCTAAGAGTGGGCATGTTTCCCCCTGCAGTGCACTGATGCGGATGGCCCAGCCGTGGACCGTGCCAGGGCTTGGTGTGAGATGACAGACACCCGCTATTTCCGGTATGAGCTTTTCTTGGCTGATGCCCTTCCCCTCTCTCGGGGCTGGGCCATCTGTTTGGTCGTCTCTCTTCCCAGTGTTCTCCCCCTCAAGACCGGAGTGTGGCATGTGTCCCCATCCCCAGGCATCATGTGGTGGTGCATTTGATGCTTGTGTCGTCATCCCTGTCTGTCCCTTCTTGTGTTGCTGCCCCCATCTTCCCCAGTCCCATCTGGTGACATCTTGATATCCACAGGTTCAGCCCACAGCTGCACTCTGACGTGATGCTGGATGAGGTGAGTGATGCAATCCTAGTGAACGCACTCTGGGATACGCAGCTCTACATCTGCCAACAGCAGGAGCAGTTCAAGCAGCTGGTGCAGGAGCTCCTCACCCGATGACTCTCTGGAAGACTTGAAGGCACCAGTGCCCAATCCCGACAGTAGTGACTTAGGAAGTGGGCAATGAGCAACAGCCTTAGTAGAAGGGCTGGTCTAGGGGTTGTCCTTGCCGTCAGACCGAGACATTGGGGAGAAGAATTCGGGGATCAGAGATATTTAATATGAAGCAGTACCCCCCCCCCCCCACATGTGGTGGCAGCTGGGAATTTACAACTGGTTTGGAGGCCTGAGTCCCCTGTACTCAGAGTGCAGTCTCTGGTACTCCCCCAGATATGGGCGTGTTCCCTAAATCACCCTGTCCTGAATCTTTCTGACAGAGCAACGGCAGACCTCATGCTGCTTCCCACCTCCTGAGCAGACCTTCTGTAAGGTAACCTTGGGAACAGATCTCCCTTCCCCTAGAATATCTGTGGTGCTGGGCCTTCCCACCCTGGATAGCACATTGAAAGTGAGGCAAAGGCAAACTTTTGAGGACTAATTTATCCACTCTTGCAAGAGTGTGTGCGGGGAACTGGAGTTGATACCCCATGTGGTCTGGGCGGAGAAGGGGCCAGGAAGAGGGTAAAGTCCCTGCAGTAGTTTTGGATCCAAAGTATTGTGATCGTTTGTTTTGTGATCCATTATCAGCCTTGGGGTGAGGGATGCTGGAAGATCTTCCCTTGATGTGTTATAGCCTGTGACTGCTCCCCTTTCTATTGCTTCAGTGCCCTTTTTCCCCACTCAGTGGCTCCTCCCATCTCTCCTTCCAGTGTCCCTCCCAGTTCCCAACAGCTTCTGGCCACTAGGGTGGTGTGAGCAGACCTGGGGGGAAGGGGATGAGGCTTCTGGGTTTCCGATGAATGTTTCCTACTGCCTGGCCTGTGCTGATAGTCCTCACTCATGGGCTGAGAAGTGGAAACTCCTCCCCCTCCCTTCCCTTCCAGAGGTCAGGTGATGAGGAGCAAAATTCTTGCTTCAGTCATGGAACAAAGATTAAACCACATTTATTGGGGGCCATATATTGGTTGATAATACAGAATAAAAAGATAACTATGATTTAAATGCTGTATTCTCTGTGATCATTTCCCACTGAGGAATCCGACTCCTGGGGTTAGATGGATTTCCGCTGTCTCATTTTCCCCCTCCCCAGCTCTTCCTCCTGTGTTGGGAATTCCAATGCACTCTTAAAAGGCACTCATTGGTTCTGCGTTTTGTTTAGTTTTCGATAGAAGTGAATTTATTTGCCTGTAGGAACTGTTTGGAGTTCACGTTTCAGCAGGTCATTTCCCACTTTCCTGCACTCTGTTTTTTAAATCTCACAACATTTTTGCCTCACAAAACAAACTAACCAGGTGTGGTGTTGCAAAGAGAGGGTTTGGTGTGAAACTTACAAGGTGTGAAATAAAGGGAGGTTTGAAGTCCATTTGATTATCATAAGCTTTGTATTTCTGTAGTGTCTTCTATCCTGCAAGATCCCAAAGGGCTTTGGGTCTGATTCTAATCCCATGTACACCAGTGTAATTCCACTGATTGCAGTGAAGTCACTCTTGATTTACAGCAGTGTGTATATGAACAGAATCCTGCCCTCTATCTGTATGAAGGGATCAGTCACAAGTGAAGTGCAGCCTCTTCTCAGGTGGAATATAATGGCTGTTTAACAATGCACAGCAACATCACACAGCTGTGCTGGTGTTTTGGGCAAGCAGTCTGTAACAACCCAGTTGGAACTGGGTCAGGAGAACAGAGGATACACCAAAGTGCATTGGAATCTAATGATCATGAGGTATCAGGGTGTTAATTCTGCTGCATCTCATCCAAAATATTAGCACCTGTAAAGAGAGGGGCTTCCCCCACCTCGGACAACTGTGCTGGGCCTGGGGCCTGTTTGATATGTTGTGGGCAGAGGTGTGGTGTCCTGGAGTAGGGATGCCAACCAGACCAGGTTGCATGCATGAGGGAGTTAAAAGAAGCCCATTAGTGGGGATTGGTGGTGTAAGGTTGAGCAAATTCTGTTTCCCTAAGACTTGGGAAGGGATGTGGTTGTGACTCTTCTTGGGGCATACAGGGCTGTTGCCAGTAGCTTCCTATGTGGGGAGTCTTTGCCTGTGCCAGCTGGGTGTTAGTTCCCTAAACACAACCAGCCTGGCAGCCAGTCAGGCGCTCTCCTCTGGGCTGTATGGGCCCTGCCTTTGCCCTGCAGGTTGACTATAAGTGCTCCCCAGCCTCTAGCTTTCAAAGTGTCCTCCTGTGGTGTCCAGCCCCTTATCACTGGATACCCCCAGAAATCCCAGGCTCTCCATTCCCAAGGGAAGAGTGTACCCCAGTTTAACAATTTTACCTTAACTCACTGCTCCCCTATCACACAGCACTTGTGTTCAATTATAGTAAAACAAGGACATTTATTTAAGAATAAATAGAGATTCAATAGAAACAAGTTTGTGATGGAAACAAGTGGCTCCATACAAAACAAAATCCTTCAGGCATTTGCTGCCCCCAAGGAGCTAGGATCCTGTCTTTCACGAAGCACCTCTGCTCATCAAGGTACCTCCTCAGTGAATGGGTGTAGAGTGTCTCTCTCCACCCTGTGATATCCTCAATCAGTCTTTTGTCCTTATTCACAGACAGGGCGATTCCCTGGCTGTCCTGCCATCCTTTCCACTGCCAATGCCAAGTGGTTTCAGTGTTTATACTTCGCTCGTTTTTCATTGACTTTTCTGGGTTGGTGCAAAGGGGGACAACTGAGCAATACAGGGTGACAACTTCCTCCCACTTGAATGGGCCATCGCTGAGACACATTATTTCCTGGTGATTCACCTTTCGCTTCAAGGCCATAAGGGTGTGATTTTCAGTATAGCTACATTATTCCTTAAACGTCCCTCGTACACACGTCTCACAATGATTATGAGTATCGGTAAGTTACAAGCTTTCAGTGGAGACCTCACATGCTACCCTTTGTGGATAATGACCATGAAAGTGGCGTATTGGGTGTTGTGAGTTTGTAAGGTCTGAGACAGGAGGTGGTTGTAAAGAACAGTGAACCCTTTCCACGTTGGTGCCAATTGGCATCTGCATCGCAGTGGTGAGGCACAATGAAGATGACTGGACCAGCACATGATAATATGTGGGGGGGATGAGCTGTATAAAGAAACCTGTAATAAATAATTAAAGGAGAAGGTCACATGACCCTCATGGCTGGCACAAGGTTCCTCTCTCCTTGGTGTCTGGTTACATTCAAGGATCAAGTTCTAGCATCCTGACTGGTGAATTATTAAACCTCCTTGTGGCGTTCTCATCCCTTCACACTGGACATGTTTCTTCCTGGTGTCCTGCTGTGCCAGGTAGAGAGTGTCTCAACCCATCTAGGTCCTTGCAATTGGATTCTCAGGAGATTATTGAGGACAACTCGTCCTCTCCCCGCCAACTTCTTGATCTCTGGGAACCCCTCACCTCCCTGCAAAAGACTGGTGAGATGGAGCAGTCCTACAGATCCACAATCTTCATCTACAAGGTGAGCTGTTACCTCCCTGCAGGCTGTGGAGTGAAAGGGCTGTTCCCAATTGGTGAGAGACGCATGGGGTTGGGGGATCCTTCATAAAGGATTTAAAAGCGCAAGAGAAACAGAGTGTTCTGGGGGGGAGATTAAATTAAGATTAACTAATTGATTTAATTTGCTTTAACATCTGTGGGCCATATCCTCAGCTGGTGTAAAGTGGTGTAGTTCCAAGGCTGTATGAATCCTGGTCTGGTGTGAGAACAGAGTGATGGCCAAAGGCGGTGCGTGGTGTAACCCAGCAGTGCTGGGGCTAACCTCTGGGCATTCTGGTGTATTAAGGCAGAGCACCTTTCCCAGTGAATCCCTGCTATGGGAGAGCTAGAGAGGCTCATCTGAGGGGGCTGTCCCAGAAAGGAGGGAGGGAGTGAGCTAAGAGGATAAAGCAGGAAAGAAACAGGCTGAAACTGAGCAGCATTTTGGCTGATCTTAGCAACCCTTTCCAGACAGTGAGGATCTACTGGACTGTGGAATATTCTCCCAGGGAAATGGTGGAAGCCCCATTGCTTGGAACCTGTAAAACTAGACAGATCAAAGCCCTGGAGAATACACTGTGGGGAGTAATTCTGCCTTGGTAATGCAGGGGTGAATTATGTGTTATCTAATAGGAAAGGCCATCTCTTAAATACCTATATTCGGGGGGAGGGGGGACACCTATATTGAAGGTGTCCGGGGGAGGCATGTGAGAGCTCCCCTGTGTGTGCTCTGCATGACTGGTGTGAAAATCTGTGTAAGTCTGAAGAGACACCAAGGATTAGTGAATGCCACTATGTGTCCAGGCCAATTACTGTGTCTCTCCATGAATGCAAGTTGTTACAGGTGTTTTTCTAGTTACAAGTGTACATCTGCCCATGCACACACAGCATAAGACTTGCTTATAATTGGCATCTTGTAGTGAATTTGGGGGGAAGAGAAAAACCCCTTTCAACAGCAGAGAGTTCCAGTGCACGTAGACAAGTGTTAAAACTCTCAAGTCAATCAAACATGCCTAGGCACTAGTTTCTCTGACTGCAAGCTGAGGGTCGATTAGTGGCTGTGCAGCTCCTTGTCCAAGTGACCAGACTGATCTCACTGGTCTCTGATGTACAGATCAAATTATACAATGCACCTTGTTGGTAAAGACGCTGCCTGGATTGGAGCTCTTTCTAAAAGAATCCTGCGTACAACCATGCCAGCTGGGCTGGAGTGTACAAGTGAGGGCACTTCCTTTCTGTGCTGGGCCCGTCTCCTTAATTTTGTGCAGTGCTTAGATTCCCACATCCGAATTTCCAGACTGCTGCGCCTGCATGGCGTGTAATAAGGGGTGCTGTGCACACTGCCCACCTTTGGTTAATACAGTAAATAGACATATGAGGCTGGGTTAAGACTGCGCCATGCCTTGACTCTATCAACCTATGGGGCCCTGATGCTCATGACATAGTTGCCAGGAAGTAATGCCCACCCTTGAGGGCAGAAAGAAACCTACTACATTCTGGGTGAGAGTAGTAGCTACTTGGGGAAGTTCAGAGGGAAGGGTGATCTCCTGATCACCTCACCCCAATGTTTGCTCTCTGCTGGAAGAGAAGATGCAAGAACTGGACCTCCCCAATGAGAAGGGTGCCTGAGCCTGAAACCAGAGACTGGTGGGATGGGTAGGCCGCAACTCTGTCAGATGAATCACATAAGCAGGGCACAGGCCTCATCCCAGGCTGTGGGGCGTGGAGGAGGATGGCATTAACCTGTGGTGTTCTTTCACCCCTCTCCCCAACTTGTATGGATGACAGAGCATCTTGGAGCAGTTTAACCCTGCCCTGGAGAACCTGGTCTACCTGGGCAATAACTACTTACGCGCTTTCCATGGTGAGTGCCGTCTCGACTCCACCTGTGCTCAGTGGGGGGACAGCTTGGATTGTGTCCATGGACGTCACCCTTGATTGGCAGGTGGAGGGCATCAGTCTGTGCTCCTGGGGCTGTTCTGAGCTTGTGGGTAGGCAGAAGAATAGGTGATGAGGATGGGAGGTGGCAAAGAAGGGAAGAGTTGAAGAAAAAGGGGGCAGAGGACAAGGATGGACCAGGGTCATTTAGGGAAGCTTTAATCCAGCTGCCCTCTCTCCTTATATTTCTGCAGCACTGTCTCAGGCGGCTGAAGTCTATTTTAAGGCAATACAGAAGATTGGGGAGCAAGCCTTGCAGAGCTCCACCTCGCAAATGCTGGGTAAGTTTCTCCTACTGACTGTCTCTGGGAGGTGGGTCAATTTGAAATGTTGACCTCCTCTCCAGTCCAGCCCAGCCCAGCCCAGCCCTTCCCCGCCCCAGTGCTCCCATCGCACCAAGAGCCATGAGGAACCAAGGACTGCACTGGGAAAGGAGCCTGAGTCTCCTGCATGACAACACCCGTCGCTAACCCCCAGATGTGCTAGGCTTGGTCTGTGCAACACTCCCAGCCCCCACTGATCCCAAGGCCTGAAAGCCAGGCTTCGTACGTGGCTTTGCAGAGCACTAACCCCTGCAGAGCACTAGGCTTAGCCTCCCTGTATCCCACCTGCAGGGCCGGCTCTAGCCATTTCGCTGCCCCAAGCATGGCGGCACGCCGTGGGGGGTGCTCTGCCGCTCGCCGGTGCTGCGGCTCCGGTGGACCTCCCACAGGTGTCCCTGTGGAGGGTCCGCTGGTCCCGCGGCTCTGGTGGACCTCCTGCAGCCGTGCCTGCGGATGCTCCACCGGAGCCATGGGACCAGCGGACCCTCTGCAGGGACGCCTGCGGGAGGTCCACCGGAGCCGCGGGACCAGCGGACCCTCCGCAGGCACAGCTGTGGGAGGTCCACTGGAGCCACCTGCCACCCTCCCGGCAACCGGCAGAGCGCCCCCCGTGGCATGCCGCCCCAAGTACGTGCTTGGCACACTGTGGCCTGGAGCCGGCCCTGCCCACCCGCCTCAGAGACAGACGCCCAGGCCTCCTGCTGTACGTAGTAGAGCAGAGCACGGAGCCCAGGGGATCGCATAGCTAGGGGCTTTGCCCTGGAATCCAGCCCTGGCTGCACAATTCTGATCCAAGTGTCCCAGCTTTCATTTCACACAAACGATGTTCTGTGTTGTCACGGCAGTGAGGAAACTCTGAATATATGAACCAACCATAACGGATGCTGTGCTGCCTTCGTGAGTCTGCAGCCAGCCTAAATTGAGAACTCAGAGAGACGGGAGACAGCCCCCATTCACCTGTATGGGTTATCTCTGAAACCTAAAGATGGCAATTTAACTATCTCACTGCTGATCATGTTAGCAAAAAGATCCAGCTAACATGCTTATCTCCCCAACTGCCTCCCAGGCCTTCCTCAGGGGCTGGCCTACACTACGGGGAAAAATCCATCTTAGATACGCAACTTCAGCTAGGTGAATAACGTAGCTGAAGTCGAAGTATCTAAGATCGAATTACTCACCGTCCTCATGGCGCGGGATCGATGTCCGCGGCTCCCCCTGTCGATTCTGCAACTCCGTTCGGCTTGGTGGAGTTCCGGAATCGATATAAGTGCGTTCGGGGATCGATAGATGAGACACGATATATCGATCCCTGAGCAATTGATTGCTACCTGCCGATACGGTGGGTAGTGAAGATGTAGCCTCAGATCCCCAGTTGCTTCCTACTCAGCAGCCCATCACTCTAACTACCCCCATCCATCGCAACGTATTCATACAAAAATCTGTGAGACATCTCAAACAGAAACATGGGGACAGTATAAACTAAATGGAATGTAATATCACAATAAGCCACATAGGGCGGGCACCTCTAAGTGCGCAGGATGATTTAATTCTGCATTCTTTACAAACAGGATATTTAATGTAGATAAAGCTGTCACCAAATTTTCGGCCTGCTGCCACAGTGTCATGCAGAATCCAGGGTCCTTAGGGCAGACAGTCAATATACACAATGGCTTGCCCTGGGGCATACATCCCAGCCTTCCAACCCCTTGCTAACTGCACTATGCAGGAGACTGGAAGCTGATACCACAGTTTCCCATGGTGCTGTAAGCCACTAGCCCTCAGGTGTAGTTTATAACATGCACATTCTGATGATAATCAGTGAAACTATAGAAAGGGATTGAGCAGCTGTTATAGAACGAAGCAGATTGGACCCAGCCCCAGCAGACAGCTAATGCGTAGCGATAGTAGTTGGACTTTTGCACCAAGATAACGCTGTGCCAGTCATGTAACAGTGGCGATTAGGGCTAATGGCCCCTCTGTTTTAACTCGCTGCGGGAGAATGATAAACGCAGGGAGGAAGGTCTGACTATGATACTTTGATCTCTTTTCTTGAAGGTCAAATTTTGATGCAGATGTCTGACACCCACAGGCATATGAACTCTGACCTGGAAGTAGTGGTGAGTATCTTGCCATGGCCCATTTCTACTGGGAGCACCCCATAGCTGTATGCTGGACCTAATGGAGCTGCAGTGGCTAGATGCCATCTGTTGTCTCCATACCAAGAGTTTGGGGTGAGTTGCTCCCAGTTTGTGGTGAGCAGAACTGGGGGAGGGGTTAGGGTTGCCAACTTTCTACTTGCACAAAACTGAATACTCTTGCCTTACCCCTCCTTTGAGGCCCTGCCCCTTTTCCGCCCCTTCCCCCCCATCACTCACTCTCCCCACCCTCACTCGCTTATTTTCACCAGGCTGGGGCAGGGGGTTGGGTGTGGGGCGGGGGTGTGAGGGCTCCAGCTGAGGGTGCAAGCTCTGGTGTGGGGTTGGAGTTGAGGGATTTGGGGTGCAGGAGGGTGCTCCAGACTGGGATTGAGGGGTTTGGAGGATGGGAGGGAGCTTCAGGCTGGGGCAGGGGATTGGGGTGTGAGAGGGGGTGGAGGCTTTGACTAGGAGTGTGGGCTCTGGGGTGGGGCTGTGGATGAGAGGTTTAGGGGGCAGGACGAGGATCAGGGCTAGGGCAGGGGGTTGGGACACAGGAGGGGAACAGGGTGCAGGCTCTGGGTGGCACTTACCTCAAGCAGCTCCCAGAAGCAGCATCATGTCCCCTCTCCAGCTCTTACGTGGAGGTGCAGCCCCGTCTGCAAGTTCTGCTCCCATTGGCTGTGGTTCCCAGACAATGGGCGCTGCAGAGCTGGTGCACAGGAGCTGGAGAGGAGACATGCTGCTGCTTCGGGGAGCAATGTGGAGCCACAGCAGGTAGGGAGCCTGCCTTAGCTCCCTTGCACTGCCGACCAGACTTTTAATGGGTGTGCCGGTCAAAAACTGGACACCTGGCAACCCTAGGAGGGATGTGTGATCTAAGCAGCATCCAGTTATGACGTGCCAATATTTCCATTCCCCACCCCCCTGTAGTGCTCTTGAGGGTGGGGTAGAGAAGGGGAGGACTACTGAAAAACAAGGATGTTAACCCTTTCCCGGCTGTGTGGTTGTTATTGATATGACAGCAGTGTCTAGGGGAGAGACAGCCTTCGCCCCTGACATGGAGAGACAGCCTTCACCCCAGAGAGCTTTCTGTCTGATTAGACAAGACAAAGGGTAGGAGGAAAAGCAGTATCGGCTCTGTCTGCAGATGCCTGGCCAAGCATGTCCATCAGGAGTCAGGATGGGGGGGTTTCTCCTGGCACTTCCTAACTCTCCCTTTTCGGATCCCCTCACCTCCCAGCTGTCAGCAGTGCCCAGTAATACCAGCTGCTAGGGGCAGTTTCTAACGACTTCTCTGCCTCATCTAGGCTCAGACGTTCCATGGAGACCTGCTACAGCACATGGAGAAAAACACTAAGCTGGACATGCAGTTCATCAATGTGAGCCCCAGCCCTTCCCTGTCCCTCCTGAGCTCTTTGCAGGCTTCCCTCTCCCCAACCCCTAAGCAGGGTGCTGGACCTCTCTCCCCACACCCTCGCTGCGCCCCTCCCTCCTTTGAGTCTTAGCGCAGCTCAGGCTTTCACCCTCTGGATGGTTTAAATAATTGTTTCATCCCTGAGGCATTTCCAAGGATATTCCAGGCTTTCCCTGGGGCAGGGGTTGGGAAGTGTCTCTCGCCAACTGGAGAAAGAGACTTTCCTTCTGCCTAGCTGCCATGTCCTCATGGGCTGACTTGGCCAGCTCTCCTTTGTGGTAGCTAGGTTTCACTGGGCTCCTAAGTCCCATTTTCAAAGAGGATTTAGGCCCATTAACTTTCAATGAGATTTAGGCTCCTAAGTCCCCTCCATGCTTTAGAAAACGTTCCTCATAGTCTCTGGTCTCCTTCTGTGCTCCCGGCAGGATAGCCATCAGCGCTACGAACTGGAGTACCGGCACAGGGCTGCCAACCTGGAGAAGTGCATGTCAGAGCTGTGGAGGATGGAGAGGACTCAAGACAAAAACGTCTGGGAAATGAAGGTGGGAAATGAAGTGGAGGCAAGGATGGGCCTGAGACGCAGGAGAGTCTGGAGTGAGGAGAGTGGTCATCACAAGCTGATGCTGATGATGCCTCCAGAGCCCAAGATAGTTTATAGCTTGTCTCTCCCTTACTTAGAACACAAGGGGTTGTTCCTTGAATTGCAAAAGGCGGCAAGCTGACACACAGATAGGAGACGTCCTTTCCACACAGGGTACCGTTAATCTTTGGAACTCCCTCCTGCAGGATGTTTCTGAGGCAAACTGCATGGAAAGACTAAAATAAGATTTGGGGCTAGATCCCTATAAATGTTGTGTGCTGCTTCTGCATAGCAACGGGGTTATAAAGACTGATGACGCAGCCAGTTGAGGGGAACCTCGGGTTTATTCCCCCAAATACTGCTCTGAGCAAACTCAGGGTGCTGCATTGACAT
Source organism: Chelonoidis abingdonii (assembly GCF_003597395.2). Classification (NCBI taxonomy): domain Eukaryota; kingdom Metazoa; phylum Chordata; order Testudines; family Testudinidae; genus Chelonoidis; species Chelonoidis abingdonii. The sequence goes on from NC_133769.1 coordinate 99,751,245, forward strand.
CAATCCCTCCTCCTCTTGTCCACCCAGGAGAAGGTGAGGCGCTTGCACTCGGAGATGCAGGCATTTGTCTCTGAGAGCCAGAGGGCTGCCGAGCTGGAGGAGAAGCGCCGCTACCGCTTCCTGGCTGAGAAGCACCAGCTGCTCTCCAGCACTTTCCTCCAGGTCTACAGCAGGGTAAGGAGGGGGTGTGGCCTGAGGTTGGGGGGATGGACATAGCCATAGTCACTTAGTCCTGCCACGAGTGCAGGGGACTGGACTAGAAGACCTCTCAAGGTCCTTTCCAGTCCTACGATTCAATGATTCTATGTGGGGATGTGTACCTTGCAATCCTTGTCTCAGAAAAATTTCTTACCTAAAGCAGCTTTTCTGGGATCCACCGTTCAAAGATACAGAGAGCACTGCCTCTTTGTCCACTAAGTGATGGTTCATAAGGGACCCTTTTGCTTCTCTTTATGGCCCTCAAAGTTCATTGTCTTTTTCTTAGAGTTAGGATGACCTGCCAGGGTTCAGACTGTGGTATCCTGCAGTGTGCCAACACCAAGCTATTTCCTCATCCTCCTGATAACTGGTGTTTACCTCAGAGGCAAACTGTCTCTGACATCATCATGCTCAATTGACACCATAGACCCAGGCAAACAGGCATATCAGCATTCCTTTGTCTAGGACAAACTTATTTATGAGGTCTGCCCCCAAAACATATTTCTGGCGCACGTACGTAGCTCTTTACATACCGTCCATCACTCGATGATATTCATGACTGGTGTGTCGCCAGCTTTCTACTGATATTTCACACAACATTCATCACAGATAAATGCTGTGATGGCAGTGTGTTAGGGGTAGTGAGTGTGTCAGGCCTGATGGGAGTTACAGAACAGTTGGTCCTCTGCCAGTCAGCATTGAGGGGCTCATAGAGTGGCGAGAGTGTCTCACCTGCCTCACCCTGCTGGTGGCAATGAGGACAGTGCACTTGGGTACCGGTTGTAGCTTTCCCCCTCACAGCTGGTCTGCTCCGATCCTCCCCCTGATCTCTCCTCTCTATCTCTCCCCAGGCCTGGGGCATCATACAGAGCAAGGTGCCAAAGTGGAAGGAGCAATTGGAGGCCATCCGCAATCCAAGCAGCAGACACTCCCCGAGCCTGCTCAGTGCCTCCCATGGCCAGGGGTATCCGTCAGGCCGCCTGACCCCCAGCCACCTCGACATGATGAGAAAAATGCCAACAAATGATCTCTCCCCTCCCAGGGCAGAGATCCCAGAACGGAGGGTCAGCCCAGTTTTTTCCCAGGGTCTGTTATTTTTTGGGGGTGGGAGGCAATCCCATGTGTACCCCATTAGTCTGTACCTCCAGGGCCTCACCTGATTGTCTTCCCTTGGTGGCATTAGCTATCCAAGACAAGGTGTGGGAGGCGGGAGGGGAGAGGTTGTGTGTGTGTAGGAGTGTTGGGGGTGGGGAGCGATACACTCCTTTAGGGACCAGGCTTCTCTTGAAGAGGGATCTCCTCTGTGTGGTGCTCATGCTCACCTTCATTTCCTTCCAACAGCCTCAGAGGCCTCTGGGAGATTTTGGCTCAGCCGTGACTGGACGTAATTCAAGCCCCTTCCCCCAGGAGCCTGCAGAACTTCTAAGACCCTCTCCTCAACCAGAGCAAACCAGGAGAGGCTTGCAGAAGACTTCATCTGCTGGTAAGTTTGGGTAGATGGGGGCAGTGGTGTGGGGCTGGTTGTACCTTATGTGAGCAGATACAGGCTGGATTTGGGAGGGACAAAGCTGCCCATAATTCATTTGTCCCAGGGTGCACTTGGGCACCTGCTCTATGTAAGGGCAAGAGGACAGGGTACATGGAGGGTGGGGGTGAAGCCCACGAGTGAATGAACAGGGAGCCAAACAGGCAGAGTCAGGGCCCCATTAGGGAAAGTCTGTGAGTGGGGTAGGGAAGCCCAGGTCTGAATGGACAATGGAGGCATCTCACTCCATCAGTGGTGGGTCGCTAGGGGAGTCTAAGGTTGAAAGAAGCCCTCTGAATCCTCTCACGCCTTGGCTGCTCCTGGCAGGCTCGGCCTCCGCCGGCCAGCGCTTACGCTCCAGCTCCTTCGGGGAGCGCGCAGGAGGAGACGCGGGAGGAGGCAGCAGTGTGTTGAGAGTCCAGGCAATCGTGCCCCACTCTGCTGGCACCAACTGCACCTTGCTAGGGTTTAACTTCGGGGACATCATCATGGTGCTGATCCCAGAGGCGCAGAATGGCTGGCTGTACGGCAAGCTAGAGGGATCATCCACGTAAGTGCGCTCAGTCTGTCTCCGTGGTGCTGGGCTGGATGGGGGATCTTGGTGAAGGCAGCAAGCCAGCTGTGAAGAGCTGGACTCCAAGGGTTAATGCCCTGCCCTTAAGCTTCCTGCTTAAAAAAGCAATGCCAGTCTCAGTCTAGCCGAGGGGTTTCGCACTTACACAGGCAGCAGCTACTGCTATGGCACAGCGCTTGGCACCACAGGGAACAGTTACCAAATGGCACAACTGGTACCATCCCTGGCCTGGTATCCAACATGGGTTACTGGCAATGTGGGGCCTGGTGTGGATTGGAATTTGTGGGTTACCTGTTTGCCATATAGTTCTTACCCAGATGCTGCCTTTCTATTTGAGGTTCATTCATCCCAGCTGTGTCTACTTTTGGAGCAGGGGAGTTTCCAGGAGAGAGTCGCAGGGGATTCTCCAAAACTGTCTTCACTTTCTGGGGTTGGCCTTGTCTCTGTCCAAAGAAGTGTCCAATATGAGCCCACTCCCAATGGTGCTGGGGGAGCTCTCCCGGGAAAACCCAGGTGCTGGTGGCTTAGTAAATGGTGCTCTTGCCTCCAAGTCGTCCCTGAACGAAGGCCCTGGCCTGATGCTAGGTGGGGGTCCACGTGCTGCTGGAAGTGCTGTTCTTTCAGCTGAGACACAAGGCAAAGGGCTTGGTGGCTGGTGGCCATTTTAAGATCTCATCACGGCCCTCCATGCAATGAGCGTGTTCGCCCCAGCGCCCTGGCCAGATTCCACGATGGGTAACAGAATGCTAAGAAATGTGTTGCTGCAAAGGCTCATTGTCCTCTCTGTCTCTGGAGCCTTAGGAGTGGCTGGTTCCCCGAAGCTTTCATAAAGCCCCTGGGGAGAGAAAGAGACCCGAAGGAACCACCCACCAGGTAATGGGACCAGCTGAAGTGCATGTCTGTATGTTATTCACGCAAGCATGTGCCTGTGTGACGCACTGTCCTGTGTGGAGCTGCCCATCAAGGCTATGGCTCTTGGGCATGCTCAAGAACTTGTCTAAGGGCCACTGGCACCCTTGGACATGGCTTTTCTTAATGAAACTGTGACATGTTGCTCCCATTATGGCACAATATTTCCAGGGGCCTTTAAATCTCTAGGAGGTAAATCCTAGGGGTACATATTCCCTGTGGCCAGTGGTTCTCAAACTTTTGTACTGGTGACCCCTTTCACACAGCAAGCCTGTGAGTGTGACCCCCCACTTATAAATTAAAACCACAATTTTATACATTTAACACCATTATAAATGCTGGAAGCAAAGCGGGGTTTGGGGCGGAAGCTGACAGCTCGCTACCCCCCCCCATGTAATAACCTCGCGACCTCCTGAGGGGGTCCCTCCAGACCCCCCATTTGAGAACTCCTGCCCTATGGCAACCTCTTGGAAGGGATTCCCAGGGGACACATTCCCTCTGGAGAGATCCTGGGAGGGGAAGTCTCAGACCACATGTGTTGTATGGAGAGATCCCAGAGCACTCTTCCCCAGAGCTGGATTCAGGTCTTTTCTTCTTGGAATCTCTCCTTTCCCCTCTTGCTCAGGTCCTTCCCGCTGCGAAGCAGTTACAGCATGGATGGCCTGGATTGCCCCAGTGTCTCATCAGCAGGAAATTACCGACACAGCGCTGCCTCGCCCCAGTCACCAAGCCCTTCTCCAGCCTCACTTGGTGCTGGCAGCCGCCAGAGCAGCTTAGCTAATGCTGCTGCTCCTTCAGATTCCAAGGTGAGTGGGCACAGTGCTATTCTAACCTGAGCTAAGGCAGTGAGAGGGGATCTGTGGGCTAGGATGTGTCCCTCAACCAACATTGACCTTCGCTTTCACATCCTTTCTAATTGAGGATAGTTAACAGATTGCCAAGGGAGGTTGTGAAATCTCCGTCACTGGAGGTTGTTAAGAACAGGCTGGACAAACACCTGTCAGGGATGGTCTAGGTTGAGTTGGTGGAGTCACCAAGTCCACCACAGGGAGCTGGACTTGGTGACCTCTCGAGGTCTCTTCCAGCCCTACATTTCTGTGATGCCATGATACACACCTGCTCCAGCCAGACTTAGTGGGAAGGGAAGGGTCATCCTGACCTCAGTGCATCACAGATTTCATCCATCTCGCCCATGCTGCTAGGCCTCTTTAGTGCTGCTCCTGGCCATCTATGAATCCACCCTAGCTGATCTCAGCTACTCCGCTGGGCAGGGGCTACTTTACAGCTGCTCCCCTCCATCCCTTTGAACCTCCCTGCAGGATGAAGTCATTTTCAGCACAGCTCCTATCCATACGTCCCTAGCAAACTCTGTGCCCTATCCTGTGGGAGAGCCCTGGCCCCCGTTCTCCTCTCACTTCTTTCCCTTTATTACCCAGCAGGGGCCCTTCAGTTTACTCCTCTTCTCCATGACATCCCAGCCTGATTTCTGGTGGCTCCGGGGCAGCAGCTCTTTCTGCTAAAAGTAGGACCATGAGTGATGGAGCTGGGCTGGGGACCAGCTGACAGAGATGCCATCCTTCTCTCCCTGGAAGGGCTAGGGATAGCTCTTTTGGGTGCCTCTGCTAAAGGCAGCTGAGGATGGGGAAGGGTGAATAAAAGCCTGGGAGCAGAGGGCCTGCACTCAGGTCTGAGCAAGGTGGGGAATAGAGGCTTTCACTTGAGATCTTAGGTTCCAGTTTGGACCCAGAATGGGGTAAGAAGGCAGGGTGAAGGGCAGAAGTGTGTTTGGATACCAAAGAGGATTGAGGGATGGGATACGGAGTCTGTCCTCTCTAGGTGATTGGTTCCAGTCCCAAGCTGGAGGGCCCTGGATGGTTCAAGGGATTGAGAAATGGAATATGTAGCTTTTCACCTCTGGGTCAGTGGTTCTGGTGAAGCCTCAGTCTGCCTGGCTCAGGGGACTGGGATGGGGACATGTAACCTACCCCCTAAAAGTCACTAGTTCCAATCCAGCCCCAGGCTGAGAAACTGGACACTTCAGGGGATCGAGGAGTGGGAGCTTTTCTCCTCTGGCTCTGACCCAGCTGTAGGTCAGCAGTCAATGAAAGTCATTCCCAGCTGATGGCTGTGGAGCGAGCTGTGTGAAATGAGTTGGGGTCTTAATCTAGTACCTAGTTGAGCAGATATTTGCATCACAAGCCCCACTATCAATAGTTATCACTCACTTCAGAGGCTCGACAGATACCAGGATAAAATGGGCTGTAGCAACTGAACTCTTCTCTCCTCCCAGGGTTGCTCTCTCCGGCAGCCCAGAGGCATAATTTGGGGCAGCGTATGTTGGGATCTTGCTGTAAAGCTGTATCTGTATATTATATGAGTTGGGGCCTACCAAATTCATGGTCCATTTCACAGTCATAGGATTTTAAATTTTTTATTTTTCATGATTTCAGCTATTTAAATCTGAAATTTCTGGTGGTGTAATTGTAGGAGTCCTGATCCAAAAAGGAGTTGTGGGGGGTCACAAGGCTATTGGGTGGGGGTGGGTTGCAGTACTGCTACTCCTACTTCTCTGCTGCTGGTGGTGGTGGCGCTGCCTTCTGAGCTGCGCATCTGGAGAGTGGTGGCTGCTGGCCAGGAACCCAGCTCGGAAGGCAGCGCAGAAGTGAGGGTGGCAATATCATGACCCCCTGCAACTCCTTTTTGGGTCAGGACCCCCAATTTGAGAGACGCTGGTCTCCCCTGTGAAATCTGTATAGTACAGGGTAAAAGCGCACAAAAGACCAGATCTCACGGCGGGGGGGGGGGGGGGGGGCGACCAGATTTCACAGTCTGTGACGTGTTTTTCACGACTGTGAATTTAGTAGGCCCCTATATATGAGGCTGTAGGAAGTATGCAGGGGGCGGGAGATGGTATCCCAGGCCCTCCTGTGATCAGAGGGGGCATCTCTGGCCATGCTAACCTGTGAATTCTAGTGCCAGTTTTGTTTGTTTGCTCTCTGCTGTGCTCTGCAGATCCTAAACTCCCGTGATCAGAAATGCACCCTCCTCCCTGAGAAAGAGAAGGGGGCCTGGGAGCATGGGGGGTGGGGGAGAGACAAAATCCCCTCTTCCCCCTGCACAGAAAGGGGGCTATTTGTTCTCTGCAATTCTGCTTTAGTGGGATTTTGCAAAAGCACCTAAGCTATTTACGAGCCAAGTCCAATTAATGGGGATTGGAGAAAGGGATATGGAGTCTATCATCCCGTTAGTGGGACTGGGGCTCTTTAATTGTTTAGGTGCTTTTGAAAATCTGTGTATGTGTGTGTGCATGTGTGTGTCTTTCCCTCCTCCTCTCTTTGTGCCTCTCTCTAACCTGCACAATGTGCTTGCTCTCAGCTTTTGACCCTTTGTCTTGTTTCGTTGCAGAAGTCAGCTGTGCAGGAGCAGCCACCAGAACTCTTCCCCCGGTAAGTGAAGTCTGGAATCACTGGTGGTTTTATCTTATTGTTTGGAAAGTCCTGGAGAACTGGGGAGGTGCCTGGAGAAAAGCAAGTGTGGTACCAGTCTTCCAAAAAAGGAAGGAATTACTGCCCTGTTGACTGACTCCTATCGCTGTTAAAATAATAGAACAATGAATGAGAGGAGGGAAAAAACACTCAGTCTCTAGCAAGGCCCCCAGGCCCCTCTCTGGCCTCTCCTGGAGCAACTGGAGTAAGAGCTCCCAGATTGAGATGATGAATTGGGTCCCTCAGAACTGCCCATTTGGAAGGGTCCAAAGGGAGGGTGTAACTAAGAGCAAATTAGGACAGGAAAGTCAGGTCAGTGAGAGCTGCTGGACTGCCAATTAGTTTCCCAAGGAAGCAGTATGGAAGCCCCATCATGAGGGGGACACAAACTATTCTGGACAGGTTCTAGCAAATGTATCCTAGCGAGCAAGCTGCACCAGCCCCAGGGAGATGACAAGGCAGATCTGACTGGCTTTCGCCATCTCCTCTCCGTCTCTGAACCTTTCAGAGAATACAAAGTGGGGCGGGCTCTCTAGTGGGGAATGGGATGGGTGACTGGCAGGGCAGAAGGCGACTCTTGGAAATGCTGTCCAACAGCGAGGAGGGGGGCTCTTGCTGCCCCAGCCAAAGGGCAGGGGGAGAGGAGGAGCCACATGCCCAAGCCACCTCCCTGTTCTCTCTTATTCGAACCCTTGCCACCGCCCTCTCTCCCACAACTCCTCCTCCATCACTGGCTAATTGCTCATCTTGTGAACTGTGCCAAGGCTAGAGGGGAATGGCCCTGCCAGAGTGGAGGAGGGGTTCCTGTCCAGGGAGAGGGTGGGGAGTGGCTCTACCAGGAGGGGATGAAGAGGAGGGTCCCTCTCAGGGAGAGGGAGGGAATGGCCCTGTCAGGAGGAGGTGGTGTGGAAGTCCCATGCAGGGAGGGAAGGGGAGTGGCCCTGTCAGGGGGCAGGGGGCGGGTTACCAGGAGAGATTACATCTACCAGGTTACGGGGATGTATTATAATTAACTGCATTGATAACTTGCATCTGGTGGCCCCCATCCAAATGAGAATGTTTCCCGCTCTCAGCAGGGAAGCTTTCTACTGTCTCTTCGGCACGCCCCCGCAACATTTTCTGTGACGGGGCCTCTGCCAGGGCCCTACAGCCGGGCGGTGCTGAAACAGCCTTTCCTGAGCCTTTCTTTCTCCTCTTGCCTTTCTATTTCCAGCGGCACCAACCCGTTTGGCACGGTAAAGCTGCGCCCCACCGTCACCAACGACCGGTCGGCACCCATCATCCGGTGAAAGGGGGCCGTGGAGAGCAGCGGATTCTGGCGGGTTGCCAGCAGCAGATGTAGTAGAAACGCACAGTCCCTTCCCATTCCTTGGCCACTGTGACCTTGGGTTGGCACTAACCTAGTGCAGTTTCTCAGGGCACGCCTCAGTCTTACTCCCTGTGTCTGGCACACTCCAGCAGTAAATAGATTCCCTGGTTTTCTTTGGCGTTCTCTTTGGATTGGCGTGTGTGATGCTGGTCACGCTGAGTGGAAGGCGTCTCCAGGATACTGGTGCTGGTAGCATGGGCAGGGGGTTGCTTATACCTAAGCACTGGGAGCTGGAGGAAGGCACGTCCCTCATTGGTCTGCGCACCTGCGATGCATGGGGTGATATTGGCAGGAGAAAAGGAGAACACTACCCAGCCTCTGCTCTCTGTTGTAAAGTACTGGCGGTTATTTGGCCACTGAGCAGATTCCTGACCTACGTTTGGGGTTAGATCCCAGGATGATGGGTCAGCAGGTAACTGCACAGCAGGGGTCTTCTCCTTTCAGCTCCTCGCCCCAGAGCCTTTGGCAACTGGCCACTGAGTTTCAAAGTGCTTTGTGGGGAGGATGCCTGCCCGTTTGCAGTGCCCTCTCCTCCACTCCCTTGTTTGGTAGCCCCAGGGTTGGATTAAGATGGGAGGGGAAACCCAGCTGTGCAGCCTTGTGTTTGGTTCTGTACATAATAACAACAATATATATTTAAATCAAAATGGAAAACACAATCTCCTTGTGTGTCCTGGTTCCTCTGACCGTCCTTCCTGTCTGCCTCCCCGGGGGGATCCCAGGGGCAGGTGTCTACCACGGAAACTAAGACCTGGGAAAGCTTAGCCTTGGGTAGGTCTACTCAGTAAGTAGCAGCCTGCGGCAGTCTCAGAGCCTGCATCTACAGACTTGGGCTTGCCCTACAGCTCTAGAAATAGCTGTGTAGACCTTCGGGCTTGGTGTGGAAACCTAAGAAGCTAGGTCGGCTTCAGAGCCTGAGGCACAATAGCAACCCAGCTAGTTTTAGTGCAGTGGCAAGAGCCCAAGGCTGTTGACCTGGGCTCTGAGACTCGCTGCTGCAGGCTGTGTAGACGTGGTGCCTCAGCCTTGCTAATACATGTGGCTCTAGTGGCTGAACCATCCAGACAAATCTCTGAGTCTGCTGCCTCCACCCGCCTAAGGGACCAGGAGTTTGCTCCTCAGCCTTGCTATGGCCCTTGGTGCTGGGTAAAATGGTGGGAAAGGTCTCCAAAGCTCTTGCTACCTGGAGCCACTTGCCTGCTTTGCTTGGCCTCACCAACTGTCCATCTCATTTAAAATCTCCCTTCTCCTGTGCTGCAGCCTCACTCAAGTCTCTTTTCCTTCGTCTGAATTCAGCTTCACAGCAGCACCGAACGCTGTGGCGTGTTTTGAGCCGGAGTTCTTGTGAAAGCCACTGCCCAGAGGAAAGCTGTAGCGTGTGTGTGTGAGAGAGAGAGAGGCAGGCCTGCAGCTGCTAGTGCTGTGTTTTTAACTTGTACATGCTCCTTGCCCACTCACCTTGGCTATTCTGCTCCTTCCGTGCAGGCAGGCCCTCAAGAGCAGAGTAAGAGGTGAGTGAGCGCCTAACCTCACACTGAGCACCTGTAATTTGCTGCCACTAGGGGGCAGCAAAGTGCTGTGCGCCCTTCCTGTAGCTGAACGCAGGGCACCGCCCTGCTGACAGAAGGCCTGGGGGTATCTGGGAGGCAGGGTGATGGGGGTTCCTAGGGAAGCCAGTCAGAGCACTGCTGAGGAGGGTGATGTGGCTGGAGGGTGGAGTGAGTGGTGCCCAGAGAATGGGAGGGGGGGGGAGGGAGTGAGCTCTCCCAGTACAGACCATTGGCACTGGAGGATATGAAGGAATGGGGGTCCTACTAACCCTCTCCCCATCCACCTCTCTGCACTGGAATGTGGCACCCCCCTCGCTTCCCCGTTACCCCTGCACAGAGTTTGGTTCCCCTGGGAGAATCGGTGGCACCAGCCTCTTGCTCAGGTGTTGAGTTTGAGAGTCACCTTTTAAACCTGCTTTAATGAAAATATGCCTGGCCTCCCTGTCTCTGGCTGGGTCACTGTGGTGTGTAGGGGGCGGGGGGTGTCCTTCCCCACGCTCGGTGCTTCACGAGGCCTGCACACAAACGCAGCATTGTTGTTTTGAGCTCTCCTGGGGTTGGGGAGAGACCTGCTGTGGCTGCTTTAGCCAATTAGCCTTATTAATAGATATTAACTCCCCCACCCCCGCAGCTCCCCAAAGCCCCTCCCGCTCTCCTCCCTCCTACTCTGTTACCCCAGCCCCTCCTGCAGGAATTTAGAGACGGAGGAGGGGGAAGGAAGCTAAGAAATTTAGTGGATTAAACCATAGGCTTTTCATTTCTGGGGACCAGGGTGTGCATGTCTTCAATCCTTTGGCCACACCTGGGATGAGTCTTGCCAGTCTCAGCGGTGATTTCAGGTAGAAAGCACACATCTGATTTTATTATGGTGGCTTAACACTCCCTCACTCCCACCTCAGCAGCCCCACGCCCCCTCCAATCAGCTGCAGAGGCTGCCTGAATTCTGCCCTCCCTGGGGCTTTGCTTTTTTTAACAGTTGGTGACTGTAGCATTCTTCCTGGCGCTCTACGCACACCGATCTCCCCAGTATGGCCCCAGCATCCTAACGCCAACGCTCTGTCTGCTCTGGGTGAGTGCTGTCTGAAGTGTGCTAGATGGCCAGCCCTGCCCTGCATTCACTTGGCTTTTTTGTGGAGTCTGCAACAGAAGAGAGCCCTGGCCAAACCAGCCCTCCAGCCATATGCCACGAGGAGACGGGAATAACTCTTGAGATTTTCCACACTTCTTAAAGGGAGAATTTACCCCAGGCAGGTGGTAAGGAGGCTGTTCAGGAAGGCCTCCGTGTTCCTCCCCTGTCTATCTACTAGCATATGTGGCCCTCATCAGCATTGAATCCAAGCACCTGCTTGCTACTTCAGAGCATTTCCTGAATGGCCCACTCTCTGCTCTGCTTCCTTTCCTCCATTGTTGCACCCTGTCTCCGCCGCAGCACCTCCATACTCCAGCACGGCACCCTTGTCCTGTCACTGCACCCCACCCCCACCCCCACAATGCCCTGCTCTGTCCCTGCATCCTCTGCACCGTTGACTGCAACCCCTCCCATCCTGCATCCTGTCACTGCATCCCCTGCTCCGTCATCACACCTGATCCCCCTCCTTAACCACTGCACCCCCTACCCCATTCTTCTGCTCCCCCTGCTCCAGGACTGCACCTTCCCTGCCCCGTCGCCTGCACTGCACATTCACGCTCCAGCTTTGCAAAGCTCCTTGATGTTGTTGCCTAGGCTGCTCCATCCTGATAAGCCAAGAGACAAATGTTAAGAGCCTCCCTGCAAAGGAAAGTGAGTGCAGAGGGGAAGCCATAAGGAATCTTTGGGCAGGCTCCCAGCCGTCTCTCTGTGCTGAGCCGTGGGATTACCGGGGCATTCTGGCCCTGGCATGCAGGCTGCTCCTTCCCAATTGGCTGGGAAAGCTTCTTAAAAATGGAGAGGTGGTTTCTGCTAGATCAGCACTTCTGATGCTTTGCCGACTTTAAAACATAAGCAGCTGCTGACCCACATCCACAGTGTAAACATCTTGGGGCTCAAGCTGCAAGCTGTGCTGCACCCAGGGACTCCCAGCGGAGAGGACTTGGGTGGCGGGGGTCTCTGCAGCAGCTGGGGATCAGTGCATGACTCCACCAGCAGCAGGTGGTTCAAGAGAGGACAGGAAACCGTGCAGGATTTTCTGCAATCCAGATTGGAGGGGGGACTTTGCTGTCCTGGAAACGAAAGCAGGCTGCTGCCAGCCATCTGTCATGGAGCTAACCCCGAAAAACACTATCTAAGCTAACGTGCCCCTCCAGGAGCCAAGCAGCGCCACACAGATCAGCCCCCTGGAACTCGGAGGGTGAACAGGCAGCCACCATCCTGCGAGGTTTGTATTCAGATGCACTTTGACGAGCATTGATTCATTTGGTAGGTTAGCAGTGTGTGCAGGATGTTCTCCTGGTTGCTGCTCAGGCTAATGCCAGTCTCAGGGCATAGCCTATTAATAGGTCAACCTGTGCCAGGGAAAGCTTATCTAATTCTCTTCTGGATGCTCTCCCCATGCACCCTCTCGCCCTCTGTGACGTGGATCCGCTGCTCTTGGAGGCTGGAAGGGTGAACCCTGGCATCACCACCCGGAGCAGGGACCCCACTGAGTTGGGACACTAGAGGAGAATGCTGGCGCTAGTGTGTGGATCCCATTGACTCCCAGTGCCAGTGGGCTCGAGTTGTGGATCCACTCTGTTCATTGGTTGGGTCTGGGACAGCTCCCCAGTGGTGGGATCCTGTTGTGCATGGAGGGCGATTCTCACTGCTAGCCCCAGGGGCGGGGGGTAGCCCATTCCGCACACAAAGGCTGAGTGTGTGACTCTCACCATTAGTGCACTGTCCTTGCACGTGGTTTTTCTAGCACTGGTGGTGAATCTCACCCTGGCATAACTGAGACATCAGCACTGAGCTACAAAGGTGATGTGTGCTATGGGGACACCTGAGAATGCAGGTGTGATGTGTTGGGCATTAGCGTTCGGGGCGGAATCTCTGCCTGCCAATGATCCATCTACTGTAGTGTGTGTTTGAACTGGGAATTGAGTATTTAAAATATCCAAACAAGCCTCTCCGACACTGGAGAAAATAGTTGTGAGCAGTGGTGTGCAAGGCCCAGACACAGTGTACATCAGTGCATACAACCCCCGTAGCAATGATCAGAACAGCCAGTGTATTCATTGTGAACTTCCGAGTGGGAAACCTACATGCCCCATGCCGGTCTCAGACCCTGGAGTAAATGGCACATCAGACCATGTTTTGCAAATGAGCTGTTGTGTGCCAGAGGGCCAAATCGATGCCCTTGCCTAGAATCTATTGAACATTTAGAGCGAGGAGATGTGTTGTTTATGAACATTGCCTGCCTGCTTCCCAATAAACCCGATCATGGTGCTGGAGCACAGAGGTTTCAACAAGATTGAGAAACATAAGGGTGGGCAGAGGGAATTAACAGCAACAATCTGGGGCACATGTCCATGTGGGTGCGTGCGTTTGGCAGCAGACACTCTTCCAACAGAGCTGCATGCATCAGATGATGCCAGTGGTCCAGGTCCAAGACTGATCTGGGAATCTTAGTTCCATTAATGCACATGCCCTGTAATACAATAGTAACTTGCTTGCTAGTAAGTTGGAGACAGGTTGTGGGCGGAGCAGAGACTGGAGTGTCATTAAATCAACCTGCCGTGGTGCCACTGTTTGAAGTGATCATTTGGAGCACTAAAAGGTTAGAAGTGTTGGTGGCTGACAGCAGAATCTGGGTTTACCGTCACCCCAGGCGGTGAATACTTAGTGTGGAAATGCCTTTCCAACAGCCCGTTCCTACTGCTGTCTGTCACTCATTTGCACTGAGTCAGGGAGACTTGGTTGTAAGGCTCAGATTCTTTTTGGCAGTAGGGTCTAGATAAATAAACACAGCACTGGGGGAGTCACAGCTCCTGGGTTCTAATCCTGACTCTGCCGCTGGCTCACTGGGTGGCCTTGGGCTAGTAATTTATCATCTCTGTGCCTGAGTTTTCCCATCTGTAACACACGTGTGTGTGTGTGTGTGTATGGCGATGAATATTAATGGACTGACGTACATGCAGCACTTTGAACACTTAAGGTTCTGTATGAGCGCCAAGTCTTATGTCTGGAATGAGTTTCTCAGTGCTGCTTGGCTGCAGGTAGAGAATGCTAGAGCTGGTGTAGGGGAGCTGGAGCCTTCTATAAATGGGTTAAAACACCAGGCCCCTTGCCTGCCCATTTTCGGAAGCTCACAGCACACAATGATTCTGCGCATGAGGAGCATTTGGCTAGAACTGTCCAAAGGAGACGCTGCTTAAAACCACCCTCACAGCAAGGTCCCACTGTCCATTAATTTCCAATGCGACAGGTTCCCAACAACTGTTGACTAGGGGGCACTGGGCTAGGCCTTGTGGGAGAGATGCCAGAAATAGCCTTTCCAGCTTTGCTTCAACAGAGCTTGGCCCAAGGCACTTGCCAATAACGGTGTGTTGTGGTAGGACAACTGACCATGCTTTCCCAGAACAAGGGTCCTCCTGGTGGGTGAAGGGAGACTCTGCTGAGGGCACCTGGGGTCACCAGCCCTGAGCCTACCTGTATGTGCTGAGCCTGGCTCAGAAACCTGATTAGTGACAATTGGCCCAAAGCCAATGGTGCCTTCTCATGCAAATCAGTCTTACAGTGCATTGTGGGTATAGCAGTGTCCCTTACTATAGGACCATAGGCAATCTCGCCATTTCGGCTGCGTGATGCTATATAGTCCTTACTCAAGTGGTGATTGCAGACACCCGGCCCTATCTTTAGTTGTGGCATATTGACCTGCTGACAGCCTACACCATAACCTATTTAGTTGTGTAACACCAGCCCCTCACCCCGTGGGGAATTAGTAACCTCATAAAACTACTGAGGCTGGCTGGGGCTGGGGCTGGGGCTGCTCTCCGAATTGGACTCTTGTCCAGTGAAGGTGGTTTACCCTGAATAACATCATTCTGTACTTCCACTGGAGGCTCTTGAAGCACCTTACAAATATGATCACTCATAACACCCTTGTGATAAAGGGGCTGAAAGAGACTCTCTGTTATGCACAGAGAGGGGAGATGACTAGCTCAAGGTCACCGAAATAGAGTCTGCACCAGAGCTGGGGATAGAGCTTAGATCTCCTACTTCCCCGTCCTGTGCCTTGTCAGTGAGAACCTCATTGGCTCATATGGTACTCACAGATCACAACGAAGGCTGTGACTTTCCAGGACTGGCTGAGGCAGGGCATGGAGACATCATCACAGAGTGAACTGTCCATCCAATATACTGCAGCCAGTGACACTGGAGTGGGGAGAGGTGTTTCGGGAGGGGAAACCTGCATTGCCAGAAGAGGAAAGCAGCATGGCAAGCTGTGAGCTAAGCCTGAGGAAATCCACCTGTTCCCTGGAACCTGTCATACCATGTGCTGTCCACGCCCTGGCCAGGAGTGAGAGAGTGCTGTGTTAGCAGTTATAGCCAACGCATAGAGTCTGTTCCTGCAGAGACATGGGGTGACCAGGAGAGAGGCTGTGGCCTCCCTGTGCTGATGTTACGTGCTCCTGGGGGTCCATCATGCTCAGCACTGAGATGGGCCCAATGGGCACCCTGGCACAGACCGCAGAAGTGAGAAAAACAAACCCAGACTGGCCAGTGGGAGCAAAATTCTTGGCCAGCTTAAGGCTTTTGAGAGAAACTCACAAGACAGCCCCCGCCCCCCCCTCCCTAAGGCCCCCTGCCTTTGTTCTGGCCATACCATATAGGTACAGAGCCCTAATCTCTCTGGCATGCAAATAGCCTACAGCTCTAGCTTGCACACACCCCTTCAAAAATCTGTCTCCTCGACAGCTCAAAAAGAGGGTGCGTGGCGGGGGGGGGCGGGGGG
>NC_133769.1:99768823-99772679 GCF_003597395.2 Chelonoidis abingdonii
CCCCCCCCGCCACTCCCCTTTGCTCTGGAGAAACAGAGTTTGGTTGCTAAGGGAAGAGGATTTTTCTCCTTACTGTGGATGTGCTCAGGGAGCTGACATGGCTGTTGGGAGGACAGCCTGCCATGGCAGCAGCTTTATGGCACTGGCTCTTGAGGCTGGAGGAGGCAAGAGGAGAGGTCCGGGCAATGACTGAGACTTCTGCCTGCCTCCATCTGGAGCTGCATAGATGGAATCAGAGCTGGCCCAGGGATCTGTGTCCAGGACCCTTGTTCTCTGGCTGGCAAAGGCTGAGAGCACTGTGAGGACAATCTGCTCAGAACTCAGTGGCTGGCAGGAGAAACACCTTAAGGTCTAGCTCATCAATTGATTTAGCAAGACTGGATGGGCTAGAGAGGGAACTCCACCCAGCCATCTTCATACAGAGGCAGAGTCATTGGGGCATCGGGTGGGGGGAAACCACTGAGCTCTGAGGGGACACGTGGGAAGAAACACATGCACTAGGAGGAAGAAGAACCCATAGTAACAGAAAAAAAACCCTGGTCCATTTAATATTTTCTCTTTGGGATGCAATCTGACAAAGGAACAGCCTGAGGTGGAGGTCACAGTGGGACTGATCAAGAGTTTAAAGAGTAATAGCACAAGTAAGGTGATAGTGGAGCAGTCCTGATACAGGCTCTCAGGAGAGGCCTGCCAGTTAGAACAGGGTAGCCAAAGGCAGGTGGCAGTGGGCGGGTCCCACTGCAATGTAAGCTCTTTGGGACCTGGCCCTCCCTCTGCCAATGAGTTTCATACAGTAAGTCATGTGGGAGAGTCTAAGACTCAGGAAGAGAACTGAACTACATAATGGGATCTTTGGACTAGGTGTGTGCATGCAGAATCTCTGAGAAGTTTGCATTTGTTGTGGTCCTCTTGTCTCTGTTGTCTCACACCCATTACTGTCTCCATCTCCTCCTTCCCCTACCCCTGCCCACAGGTCTAGGTATGGCTCTGAACTTCCAGCCCTCCCTGATCATGCTGGGCACCTACTTTGACAAACGTAGACCTCTGGCCAATGGGCTTGCTGCAGCTGGGAGCCCTGTTTTCCTCTCTGCCCTCTCTCCGCTGGGTCAGGTCTTGCTCGAGAAGTTTGGCTGGCGAGGGGGATTCCTCATCATGGGGGGTTTGCTGCTCAATTGCTGCACCTGTGGAGCAGTCATGAGACCTCTCGAGGCAGGCATGAAGCGGAAGATGGAGGGAGTTCAGGACAAATATGAAGCCAAGGAGATGCTGCCCATTGGGGAAAGGGCAGAGGAGGCCATAAGCACCATGGATGGAGCCAAAAAGTCAAAGAAAACCAAGAAGCAGCAGCAGCCCAGGAAAGGGAAGAAGCTATTGGATTTTTCTATCTTCTCCAACCGGGGGTTTGTCATTTACTCCATTGCTAAGTTCATCATGGTCTTGGGTCTCTTTGTGCCCCCCATATTGCTGGTCAACTATGCCAAAGACATAGGAGTGCCAGACACAGAAGCTGCCTTCCTGCTGTCCATCATTGGCTTCATAGATATCTTTGCCCGCCCTTCCTGTGGGATGCTAGCCGGGCTGAAGTGGATGCGTCCCCATGTCGCCTACTTATTCAGCTTTGCTATGCTCTTCAATGGCCTGACAGACATCTGCAGCGCCAGGGCTAACACCTACACGGCACTGGTCATCTTCTGTGTCTTCTTTGGCATCTCCTATGGCATGGTGGGTGCATTGCAGTTTGAGGTGCTCATGGCCATTGTTGGATCCCAGAAGTTCTCCAGTGCCATTGGGCTGGTCCTGCTCATTGAAGCCATTGCTGTGCTCATTGGGCCACCCTCAGCAGGTATGTTTGTGCTTGAGAGAGATGTCGGTCACCCAGCTGCCCTCCCAGCCTGACACTGGGACTGTTGACCAACAGGGTAACACTAATTGTTAAGTCCTCTCAAGAATTTGGAGCATCCAGACATTTTAACTGCATATTTCTAGCCCAAACTTTTGATTGGTGGAATGGTATCCATAGTCATCCAATGGCATCCTAGATATCAGGGCGGGGCAAGGTGGCATCAGTACCTGTCATCTGAAGGGTTCATGAGGCTGCACCTCTTTAATTCCTTGAGGGAGAGGATATCTAAGCAGATTACTGAAGAACTGAAGGGAGTTGAACAGTGCAACTCCTATTTTTAGAGAGGAATGAATGAGCGACTATTTCATTGCCTCTGTTTGCACAAGTGAGGGGGAAAGGTACCCCTGCTTTATTGTGTGCGTGCAGGTATATACACTTCTCTCTCTCTCTCTCTCTCTCTCTTTTTTAATCAGTTTCCCACAAAATATACAAAACACTGAGTTGGCTTTTCATTTCAATTGTCCCTATAAAAAAGACCATCTGAAGTGAAGAATCTGAGTCCAACCCAATGCACCAACCCAATGCACAACAAAACTGATATAACTGGTGTGCTGAGAGATTCTTTTTGTGAATTCTAGTAGTTTTGCTCATAAAAAATTAGCAGCTATGAGCATTTAGTTAGGGCTACCTATAGTGGGATCTACCCCCTGCGTCCTTTTATCCTGACCAACAGCACCCCCTGCTATTACTTTGCGTGGGTAAGAAGAAAAGGTTATGCTGTTTTTAAAGCCTGGCAAAAACTGCAAAAAGCATTTGTGAACATTAATGTGACTAAAACCAGCAGCTTCTCATTAGTATTCACAGCCTGTCTGCTGTGTTGCTGTGCATATTCATGAGCATGACTATTTTTGTTTGCAGAAAGCACAAGTCTCACGAACATTTGGAGCAATACATCCCTGCCAGAACTGTGCACAGGGCTATCTCCAGATCTTTTTTAGAGAGAAGATTCAAAGTCTTTCATTCAATAAGGGAGTGGAGAAGGGGTGTTGAAACAATTTGTACAGTGGGGGTGCGGAGAGCCATTGAACCAAACAGTAAACCCTGGTTATAGTGGAAACCACTTCAAGCCAGCAGGTAGGGCAGCACCCCTAGTTCCAGCATCTATGGAGTGGCAATAATATGTAACTAATAGTGAATAGTTTGTTCGCTTTGAAGGGAGTAGATTGCGTAAAGTGTCTGAAGAACGTGACCAGTTCTTGTCAAAGTCTATTTGTGGATAACATGCAAACAGGAAAACAAGGGCAAATTTACTAAATAACTTATTCGCTGAGGTGTCTCTGGTGTATTATAGGTAAATGCCTACCAGGGCCCAGACTGACACTCACTTTGCTCCTTTCCTTAAGCCAAAATTTGAACCCGTATCTCCAGCCATGACATGGCAGTGCATGAAACACAGCATAAATGAGCTGCTCTCCATGCTGTGCCAACCATCCCATTGCCATGCTGAATCACAGAAGATTAGGTTTGGAAGAGACCTCAGGAGGTCATCTAGTCCAATCCCCTGCTCAAAGCAGGACCAACACCAACTAAAGCAGCCCAGCCAGGGCTTTGTCAAGCAGGGCCTTAAAAACTTGTAAGGATGGCGATTCCACTACCTCCCTAGGTAACCCATTCCAGTGCTTCACCGCCCTTCTCATGAAATAGTGTTTCCTTATATCCAACCTAGACCTCCCATACTGCAACTTGAGACCATTGCTCCTTGTTCTGTCATCTGCCACCACTGAAAACAGCCGAGCTCCATCCTCTTTAGAATCCCCGTTCAGGTAGTTGAAGGCTGCTAGCAAACCCCCCTCGCTCTTCTCTTCTGCAGACTAAATAAGCCCAGTTCCCTCAGCCTCTCCTCACAAGTCATGTGCCCCAGCCCCCTAATCATTTCCATTGGCCTCCGCTGGACTCTCTCCAATTTGTCCACATCCCTTCTGTAGTGGGGGACCAAAACTGAATGCAATACAC